>NC_048300.1:147043763-147151115 GCF_013100865.1 Trachemys scripta elegans | reverse complement strand
GGCATGTCTATGGAAAACTATGGATGTTGGTTCCATAACAGGCCAAGCTACTCAGGAAATAGGCTGGCTTGTTATGGAAGTCCAACAACCAACTCTGCATCCAAACAGCTAAGGATCTTCATATGGGGAGGAAAGGTCACAGAGATGGGGATGATGTTAGGCTGCTCATCACCATCACGTCATTATTTTGCTCACAAGGGAAAAATACCTCTGTGCAGTCAGACGTAGTCCAAGTGGCTGCATATCCCAGGCAGTCTGCAGAGCTACTTACTGAGGAGGTTGCTTTTTCATGGAGTGGGCCATTTGTTGCAGATTTCTCCAAAATGACATATTTAAAAGCCAAACTAGCTGGGTGGAAATGTGCCTAGCAAAGCACTATCTGAAAACAGGAGGCCTCTCAGAGAAGTACATATTCACAAGAATGGTACAGTTTTCACATTGAAAACATATTTCTCTTTTCGTGAACTAAATCAGTTGACTTGCTCCTAAAGGTGTCAGGGTGTACATGACATGTGTTTATGAAACAAGCTTTCCCTTCACGTTTACAAACTGCAGTACATGAGACTGTAACAGAGATACTCTTTTTCTTTCAGCTGCCTTTGAACAGCAGGGCTGGCAGTTATGAGTTACTGGTGGAAGGCCATGCCGAGGGCCGGCTGTTATTCTCTAACAGCACCAGCCTGTTATTTGAGCACAAGAGTATCTCTGTCTTCATCCAGACTGACAAGTCTCTATATAAACCAGGCCAAGAAGTGAAGTTTCGGGTTGTCACTGTTGATCCTGATCTCAAACCTTTCAAAACTTCTCTAAGCATATACATCCGGGTGAGTACACATTAGAAATCTACCAATAAACTGAAATCAGCTTGACATTTGAATTTCCAGTCAAGTCATGCTCATGAGCATGCTCACATTTAACATGCAGCATGGGTTTTAACTTTAGGACCCTCGAGGGAATTTGATTCAGCAGTGGTTGGCAGAGAAAGGTGATTTGGGTATGGTTTCCAGAAGATTTCAATTATCAACAAGCCCTCTACTTGGAGACTGGTCCATACAAGTACAAGTCAATGTGAGTATTAACACTGTTGAAATGTATAGAAGCTTAGTTCCTCCTGCCAGACAGTGAAATTCTCCACAGTTTAAGAATGAAATCTAAGTTTGTAATGATGAGTCAAAACAGAAACAAGTATAAGCCCTGATCCTGCAATGAGGCTGAGCCCTCTTGAAGCCAGCATGGGTCTGCCTGTACAGAGTTTATTGCAGGACTGAGGCTATAGGCTGGGAAAACTAACAAAACCTAAGTAAAGGTTTTAATAGTATATGGTTTTGTAGCAAACTAGAATTCTGGACATTCTAAATTAAGGTGCATATTTCATCCTGAGCTTTGAGTTTTGGTTTTGACAGTTAACATTACAACTTAAATGTTTAAAATTAGTTAGGTTTTTATAAATGTTACTTTATGAAAGAAAGAAGGCATGGGAGGTTGCAAGCAGACTGTTCTGGTGTCTTGAGAAGGGGCACACTTAGATTTATTAATGACAGGCAAGTTTACAAAAAATCAACATGGTATGCAGCCAGCCACTGGCTCAAGAGGCCATAGACTCAAACCCTGGAGCTGTAATTTTAAAAAGGGCTGGATAGTTTTATTACAGCAGAACCTCAGTAATTTACACTAGTGACTGGGAGAGCCATTAAAAATGACTGAGTTATGCACAATAGCGAATAAGTGAGTAATAAAGCAATGATAAGGCAACACAAAATGTATCACTAAACTTTGTTTAGTTGGTAAGTTGTAATTTATAATAGTTTCTAACTGTTTACGATATTTCTGTACAGTCCATGGAATGCTGATTTTCATAAGGCCCTATTAATAGGACTCTGTATGCTGCAGGGGTTCATCCCCTAGCAGCTTCCTGTGCAGGATTGGGAGCTTCTACAGTACACCTTTAAGAGAATATATACTTCATAATTATAATAAAAACAAAAAATGATTCTTTACAAAATCATAAAATGTTATTCTAAATTCACTCAGTCTAGATAAATGCTGGATAGTCAATTGCAATGCAAAAGAAGTGGACTTTTAAAAAAATGTTGCCCACTAGATGTCAGTAAAACCAAGAAAAAGCCTTAATACAAAACTAGGGTAAAAGCACCAAGCATGAAACCTCCATGCTTTAGGCATTGCAACAGAAAAGTGCTATGATGTTCTTTGCACTAATGCAGGGCTTTAGTGTTATTTCTCCTTGTCAGCAGAGACAAAATTTTAAGTGTACATTCTATTCCCACAGGGGGGAAACAATATACAAATTTGTAGTATTTTGTATTCATTTACTTATAATGCTGACTAAAAATTTTTCACCAAAATGTTTTTTTGTGGAAAATGCTGTTTTACTGAAACTGACCTTCTGTGGGAACCTGTCAATTCTGATGAAATTTTGTTTAGAAACAAAATCAAAATGAAGTGTTTGTTAAAGTTGAAACATTCTATTCCATTAAGGTCAAAACAGAACATTTCAATCATATCCAAAATGATTAGTTTCTATTTTTTTTTAAATGAAATTTTGTCAAAATCAACATGTTCCCATGGAAATGTTTTATTTCAATTAAATGATTCAATTTAAATTAAATGAAAGGATAATCAAAACCAGTTAGTTAATTATGGTTTTTGATTTCTAAAGCGCAGACTTTGGAAAATTAAAGAAATCAGTTAAAGAAATCAACTAGACTGAAGAGCTCAAGGACTTAAATGTGGGGGAAGCTTGGAATTTCTTCAAATCAGTTATACAAAAACTATCTGAAATTTGCTCCTCCAGCAACAAGAGTAAATTTGTAGAGAAAGGCTCCATACCCAGCTGGATGAATAATCACCTCAAAAAAATATTAACAGGAGTAAGCAAAGCACCTATGAGGAATAGAAAAAAGGGGTTGAGCCACAAAAAAGCTACATTGTGTAGGTTAGAAAATGTAGGAATAAAGTGAAAAATGCTAAAAGTCAAGCTGAATTAACTCTTGCCAAGGAAATTAAAATAAATAGTAGTTTTTTTAGTTATGTAAATAAAAAGAGAATATGGAAGGATGAGGATGGGCAATTGGGCAGTGTAGATGGGAAGGAAATAAAAGATAGTCTAGGTATGGCCCCAAACCTAGATGAATACTTTTCCTTGGCAGTACAGCTGATGGAGTGGGTGTCTAGAAATGGAAATTAGCACATCCGAGGTAGAAGAAAAACTTTCAGTTCAATGCGCTCAAATTGGGGGGTTGAGTAATTTCTATCCCAGAATACCGAAAGAACTGGCATGTAAGATTGCCAGTTTGATAGCGAGGATTTTTAATAAATCTATCTATTCATGGGTAGCACCATATGACTGGAGAATAACTAATGTCGTACCTATATTTAAGAAAGAGAAGAAAAGTGACCTGGGCAATTACAGAGCCATTAGTCTGACCTCAGCAGTATGCAAGGTTTTAGAACAAATTGTGAAGGAATGAATAATTAAATTCAGAGAAGTAAATGGTAAAGGCGATGTAATGCAACATGGGTTTACCAGAGGTAGATCATGTCAGGTTAACCAGATTTCCTTCTTTGAGAAAATAACTAATTTTTTTAGATAAGGGAATTGCATGCAGTAGATTTAATATACTTGGACTTCAGTAAAGCATTGAACACAATACCATGTGGGAAATTATTAATTAAATTAGGGAAGATGGGGATCAGTACAAGCATTGTAAGATGAATAAGGAACTGGCTAAAGGGGACAAGACAACGGGTTGTGCTGAAAGGTGAATTATCACATTGGAGGTAGGTTACTAGTGGAGTTCCTCAAGGATTGGTCTTGGGACCAATCTGAGTCAATATTTTTATTAAAGACCATGGCACAAAAAGTAGGAGTGTGCTAATGAAGTTTGCTGACGATACACAGTTGGGAAGCATCATCAGTACAGAGGAGGATCAGAATATTATACTGGAAGATCTGGATGACCTTGAAAACTGGAGTGACAGAAATGAGGTGAAATTCAATAGTACAGAAGTGCAAAGTAATGCACTTAGGATCTAATAATAAGAATTTCTGCCACAAGCTGAGGGCTCATTAGTTGGAAGTGGCAGAGGAGAAGAGAGACCAGGGTCTGTGGGTTGATCACAGGATGACTACGGGCCACCAGTGTGATGTGGCTGTGACAAAGGCAAATGTGATACTAGGATGTATCAGGTGAGGTATTTCCGGTAGAGCTGGAGAAGCATTAATGCCATTGTACAAGGCACTGGTAAGACCTTGTTTGGAATACTGTGTACAATTCTGGGCACCCATATTCAAGAAAGATGAGTTTAAACTGGAACAAGAACAGCTAGGATGATCAGGGGAATGGAGGGCCTGTCTTATGAGAGGAGACTGAAAGAGTTTGGTTTGTTTAGTTTAACAAAAAGCAGGCTGAGAGGGGATATGGCTAAAGGACAATGTTGGTACAAGAACAAATGGATATAAACTGGCCATGAACAAATTCAGGCTGGAAATTAGAAGATGGCTTCTAATCACTAGAGAGAGGGATGAGGTTCTGTAATAGTCTCCCAATAGGAGTTGTGGGGGCAAACAAGGTAATTAGTTTTAAGAGAGAGCTGAACAGATTTATGAGCGCAGTTGTATGATGGGGTTGCTTGTGCTGGTAGGGGGCAGGGCTCAGCAGTCCTGGGGCTCACATCCAGATTATGTTTTATGTTCCTAAACCTCATGTTTCAGGGTTTCAGCTGGGAGGGAGGAGGTAGGAGAAGAAACGTGGTGCGCTTGGGGGAGGAGGCGGGGGCCAGGGCGGGGATTTGGTGAGGGGTCCATTAGGGGCAGGGAGGGGTGGAGTTAGGGTGGTGACTTTGGGGCAGGGGTGGAGTCGGGGCAGGGGCGGGACCAGGGGCGCGGGCACCCACCGGAGAAAACAAATGTTGGCGTCTGTGGCCATGGGTGGTGATAAGACATTGGGTAGGGAAGGCCAGGGCTATGAGGGGGCTCTGAGTATTCTCTCAGGTGCTTGGCTGGCTGGTTCTTGCTCACATGCTCAGGGTCCCTAACTTATCCCTATATGTGAGCTTGAGAAGGAATTTACCCCCCAAGGCAGACTACCAGTAACACTGTCAGTTTTTTCCCCCTTCCCCTTCAGTGTGTGGGTACAGGCCACTTGCCAGGATTATCAAGGAATCTCACTTAATCATTTCCCTGCGATTGTAGGGGCCTCAGTCCCTTCTATTGTTTGCCAGTGGCACATAACAGTCTGGTCTCCTGTGGGCTGTAATTCTTTGGTCTAATTTTGGTTGCTGGGTTTAGTGTGGAGGTACTGAGTGGTATTGGTGACCTTGATATACAGGAGGGCAGACTAGATAATCTGGTGGTCCCTTCTGGCCTCCAATGCTATGAAATGGCATTTTCTGACTGAAAAAAACTTTTTGAACAGCTAGGCATTCTGCTGTGTTTTGTTGTAGGCTCCTGTATGCCTGACAGTTTGTATAATTACATTAATCTGGCTTCAGTATCTAGAATCTGAAGCCCTCATGATAGATATTACATTGCTGTCAAATTATTCGTGTTTCCCTAAATTTGTTCTAAGTTTTCCATGCCAAAATCTATCAAGAAATTAATTAATCACTTAGATTTCACTTTAGTCCTGCAGTCGTCTTCTCTCATAAGTGTTCAGATCCTCTACCATGCCCTATATCCTAGATGTTTCTGTGTATGTTATTAATTAGTGGTATTATTTTGTTCTAAGTATCTTTGGTTAATGTTTGATTTGCATTTGATTTAAGAAAGAGAGGTGGGAGTGTGATGCCATAATAGCTACTTGAGTTAGTGGATACTGATCTGTGTGAAAAGACTAATCTTTATTCCCCAGTCCCACTCAGATGGTATGGGTCAAGGATCTGTGGAGGGGATATGGAAGGGGAATACCAAAACCAAAATTTAAAAAATATAATAATCCATGTCCCATTTAAGGAGGCCTCCAAACTGATTCCACCTGGCAGAGATCTCTTATTGTCATTAGGAGGCAAGCATGCTTTCTTCCTTTCTCTTAGGTGTTAGTTTGGGGAAGGAGCATCTTATTGACGTTCACAAGGCCCTTACCTCAGCACCACCAAACAATCAGAAGAACAAAAGTCTCTAGGATCCAGATCAGGCTGGTGTCCTGGTGCCTGAGGGAATCTGCATTCCATAGCTGCCTGCATTATTGTTGTTGTTTACCATCACTGCTGCCCCTCCCATTAACAAAAATTACCCTTTAGAATAGAGGTTTTCAGACTTCAAGACCAAACCTACTGTATCTAAGACTCAAAAGTACTTGGTGCCCAACCTTCGTGGTTTTAATCAGTGTAGTTATAATGGATTTTTGTTTTGACACTATACTTTTAATTGACATTTGTACCATCTCATTGTGGGCTGCACATTCCTAGTGCTACACATACTACAGTTTGAGAACTGATGACTGAGAGCAAAGCTCACGTGTATTTGACTTCTCTCCCTCCTTCCCTCTTATTATCACTCTCTTGTTACATCTTATGTCAAATTAGATTACAAATTCTCAGGACATTTACTAAGAGTTATCACATAATGGTTTCTGAGGTACAACAATTGTTACTCAGAGCAGGATTATAACTGTAGTAATTCAATTTTTACTTTTGGTCAGTGCTAAGTTTTAAATGGTGACCAAAGCACCAGAATATTGGAGAAAGGCAAGTGTTACATCGATTAAAAAAAATTATTTATTTCCCCACAATTCTAACTTCTATCTCAAGTAAAAGAATGGAACACAAACATGAACAGTAGTGAGAAGCATGAATTAAAAAAACAAAAACAAATTTTTATGGGAACAGAATAACAATTTAGTGGAAACCCATAGATGTAATATTTGGATATTAGCAAAGCATTTGAAATACTGTTTTATGAAATCATATTCTCACTTATTTCAACCTAAATAAGATATGCACTTTATAATAAATAGAAAATTAGCTGAGGGACCACAAAATAAGGATTAGGATAAACAGCAAAATATTGAGTTGAAAGAAGGTGATTAGCAGGGAACTGTAGGGTTCTGTGTTAGACCCTGTCCTATTAAATAAGATATGAATGCCCTAGAAGAGTGAGCAGGCATAATGTTAATGACATTTGGAGATATTACTGAATTGAAAGGAGATGCAGACCCTACAGATAATAGAAAAGGACCTACTAATATTTAGAAACAAGCTGTAAGGTGCTATTTCCCTACCCCCAAACTCGCATTGATTTCAGAGGGGCCAGGATTTAACCCACAGTACTTACAGGAAACCCTTCCAGCCTGAAGCTTTTCCTTAGGGTTCCATAGAGAATACCTTACCACTAAACAGATCTCCTCTAATCCCTAGCTTCCTCTATCTGAGGGGTATACCCTTATATCAGGTACGCTAGCATCAGCTGCAGCAGTCAGCTCTACTTTATTTAACCTCTCTTTAGCCAGGTCATTCCTTGCTAACACTACCAGCCTACTGCAGGCAGAGAATAACAAAATGGAATTCAACTTTGAATTATATTTCCCAATATGTATCAGCTTGCATGTTTTCCAGCAAAACACAGCTATGCAATGAAGAAGGAAAAAACCTGGGAAGCTGTAATGCTGAGAAGTAGTGGTAGTGCGTCATTACTATGATTGTTTGTTATTTATTTGTATTATAGTAGTGCCTAGAGTCCAAGGCCCGATTGTTCTAGGCACACTATAAATATATGTCAAAAGAGACAGTTCTTGCCCTGAACAATTTACAAGATATGAGCCTGCAATATGGTATGGTATGGTAGGAAAAAAAAAAAAAAAAAGCCAATGCAGTTTTGGGTTGCATGCACAAAGCAAGCAGTTTTGGGTCAGAAGTAATAATTTTTCTCTGTAGTCATGCTGAGCATACACCTGGAATATTGTGTTTATTTTTGTACATCTGATTACTAGAAAAAAATTAAATGTGAAGGAATTCAAAGAAGAGTTAAAAATATCCCTAGTGGGCTGGATGGAATCCTTTAGTCAGTAGGTTTGGGGCTGGAAAGAAAGATTATACTAGCATTACTAAGTAAGATATATTTAAAGGGCATAAACATCAAAAAGGAATAAGAATTATTTAGCATAGTTTAAGATGTTTTAGCTAGGAGTAAAGTAGTGAGATTAAGAGAAAATGTATGTGATTATGAGGAAAATTTCCTGACAGTAAGTTTTATTAGTTTATGAAATAGTCTCCTAAGGAAAGTGATGGAAGTGCCTTTGCGTGGCATATTTAAAACTAGATTGGACAAATCACTAGTAAATGCACACTAGGGAACAATCCTGCTTTGACAGACAGATGGACTAGATGACCTAGTAGGGTCTATGAATCTATGACTTTTTGATATTGCCAGGGAAGTTGTCAACTTAAAGAAACTGCTGCCAAAAGCTCTAAACTCAGTTTAATCTATGTCTTCTGCTGCTAGTAGGGACAAATAACTCTTTCAGTCCCGGGCAATGGAATGCACAGAAAACTTATTTCAAGAAGAAAAATACCTCCCCTTTCCCGGCTATAAAAGCAGTGAACTGCTAATGCTTATCTCAGCAAAATGTTCTGTTTATGTGTAAAATTTAATTTAATTCCTAGAATAGGTGTAAGCCTTTAATAAACATAGCATCGGGCATAGATAATGCAGTATCTATCATTTCTTTAACATAGCTAATACGGTGGAAATTGTAGGCCGTGATAGTATCTTTTCAAACTTACATGGAATGTTAGTAAGGTATAAGGCAGCTATTCCACCGGTCATTGCTCTGAATATAAGATTGATTGCTCAGAATTCAGACAATCTGAGTTTACCTTGTGCTAGAAATAACTCGCTAGGAAAAGTAAGTATTTATATATAAAGATACATCAGAAGCTTGCTCCTTGCTGGGACTTGGCTTTATTAACAAAGAAATTAACAATAAGATAACATGATTTCACCTGGAATCTATTAAGCAGTAGGGGTGTAAGACCTTTAAATCAGGCCTCCTCCATCCTCCATATTGAGAGCTGGAAACTCCTTTGGTCACCCTTCCCCAGCCCAGACTTTCCATATGAAGTCCTGTAAACGGTTGGCGGTGAGCCTTTTAATTCTCCCCTCCCCTGCCCTACTTAGCATTTGAGACTTTTGGGGCAGCCACTCCAATATCGTCACCCATATTCTATCAGACAGTGAGGATTTATACTACTTCTAGATGAATGCAGGAACTCATATAGCTGTTGGGACCACTGCTCCATTCAGTCCAGATCTGACCTTCCTTTCTAGATTCCACCAAATGACAAGTGCTGTGGAATCCATTCAGATAGGTTCCAACTCCCACTAAGCTTCAGAATCTTTGAGACTGACTCATGAGATTTCATATAAGGCAACAACATTCTCTTGAAATCTTACTTCAAAGCCATCAAAGCCAAGCCTTGGACAATTAGTTGGACAGAACAAATACGTACATTTGTTTTACATTTTCAGATGAACTCTGGCATTACAATTGTATATTAACCAATGGCTTCTTGGTATACTTTTGCTTCAGATAAGACAAATTAGGAATATTTCATTTCACACATCATGTTTTAAGCCTCTTTTCCACAATAGCATCTGTTTATTGGCTCTGGTAAGCCTAACGGATCAGTGAGATCCAAGATACAAGACATATTAACTTAGCAATTGTTTTAATGTTTCTTTAATTGATCTGTTGTTTATCACCAAAGAATGCTCATTAATGTATCCCATATGGTTTAGAAAGGAGCAAACAGAAATATGAGTGATTAATGCATCTGCCTTGAAGGAAAGTTTAATCATGTTATTCCATGTGTTTATTTGCAGGTCATCCTGAACTTTATAGATTGTAAGTCACCACCAGTAAATCAGCAGTTAGACCATTGCAATGTTGGCAGTGTCTTTTAGCGTAACAATGCTAAAAGCGTAAAAGTTTCATCAAGGGTTATGTGCACAAGGATGCAACAGACATTGTACTATCAGCCACAATGACTTTCATTTTAGATTAAGAGAACAATAGAATAAAAGAAATCAAAAGTAAAGACTCAGAGGGAGAGCACCGACTGTGTGTCTCTTTGGACAGTCTGCCCTTGTCTCTGAGAACAAAAATGGCTTTTGGATTCTGAATACCAGAACAGAAGTTTCAAAGTGCAGTGCACAGAAAATGGAAACATTACAGTCACATAGCTAAATGTGCCACATAAGGGTTACTTTTTAAAACTGTGGTCCTGGAGAAAATCAGGAATTAGAAAGACGGGAAATACAAAGAAGCAATTTTATATATTCTATAGAAAACTTAGTTCTTCCATCCATTTGTTTTAATCCAATAACCAAAAGTAATTGAGCTAAGTTCAGCCCTGATGTATACCTCTACCCGATATAACGTGACCCGATATAATACGAATTCGGATATAACGCGGTAAAACAGTGCTCTGGGGGGGGGGGGGGGGGGGGGCTGCGCACTCTGGTGGATCAAAGCAAGTTCAATATAACGCGGTAAGATTTTTTGGCTCCCGAGGACAGTGTTATATCGAGGTAGAGGTGTATCTCCATTGAAGCCAGTGGAGATATAAAATGATACTGGTCTACTTTGTAAAGCGCTTTGTGATCTAAAATACGAACAGTGCTATACAAGAGCTAAGTATTATTATTTATTAAGGGAACTAAGCAGTTCAGAATACACAAGGCTAACAGAAACACAAGGCTCAGATTTACTGAGTTAATGAAGAACTTTAAGATTAATTGTGTACCTCTGCTGTCTTGTCTTATAAACTCTTTGGGGCAGGGATCATCTTTTCATTATGTGTATTTACAGCGTCTAGTGCAGGGATTGGCAACCTTTGACATGTGGCCTGCCAGGGTAAGCCCCCTGTTGGGCCGGCCCGGTTTGTTTACCTGCCGCATCGGCAGGTTCGGCTGATCGCGGCTCCCGCTGGCTGCGGTTTGCTGCTCCAGGCCAATGGGGACTGCGGGAAGCAGCGCAGGCCGAGGGATGTGCTGGCCGCCGCTTCCCACAGCCCCCATTGGCCTGGAGCGGTGAACTGTGGTCAGTGGGAGCCACGATCGGCCAAACCTGCCGACGTGGCAGGTAAACAAACCAGCCCGGCCCGCCCGGGGGCTTTCCCTGGTGAGCTGGGTGACAAAAGTTGCCGATCCCTGGTCTAGTGTAATGGATCTTGTGATCCTTGACTGGTGGTCTCTCTGTGGTAAATAAATAAATAATACTTATCTTCACTGACATTATAAATCAATATTTGGTTCTTTGTTATATCATTATTTAAAATGACATAATTTCAATGACTATAACTTAACTTGTAGGCTGAAATCTTGCTTTCTTTTGACTTAAATGAGTGTGGGACTGGGCCAGAGTAGATATAATGAACCAAATAATCTAAGCACAATTTTATATACCTTGTTCTGTTTTTCTATAGGATCAAACTCATTATCAAAGATTTACTGTGATGGAATATGGTAAGTGTGTTCCGTGTGCACTCAGACACAGAAAATTGTAATCCTTCTTTTCTGGGAATGGGAAAGTGTTATATTGTGTCAAGATGACAATGGAGCTCAAATACTATGTTGATGGGTATCTTTTTTAAGTGAACTTCACAATAATTCCCATACTTCAAATTGATTCCTGTGGAAGAGGGTCATTCGATTCTTCAGATATCAATATCTGGCATTAAACTCTTGGAGTGGACATGAAATCACACTTGCATCTCCTACCTCTCTAAGACTGACCCACAATTTGCAGGATTAGGATGTCATTTAGCAGTTTAATCAATGATATTTTGGATAAAACTAGAAAAGTGGTAGAAAAAACAGTGAGGACTTCGGTTTGCCAGTATCTTAGCAACAGCAATTAGAGGATATAGATTGTGCGGGATGTTCCCTGCTTATCTGAATGGTCAATTCCTGCTCTGTGCTGTGAACGAAGGCAATAGCTCCAACTGAAGTCACTACTAATATGCCCTGAGGAGGCATTCTTAACTTTGAAATGATGATCAGTGTGAACTGAACTAGAGCAAATGAAACCCCATCATCTGTGTAGTCTTTTAAATTTACTGATAGTACTGTAAAGACTGAATTGATTGAGAAGTTTTGCTTTTTCAGGTCTGACCTGAGAGAGAAAGGAATGATATATTAGTTCTCAGCCCTGCAAGTGTCTCTGCACAAATGGACCTCTGTGTCTGCTTGGACTCTCATCAAAGTCAGTTTGCTCTGTATGGGTGCAGCAGTCTGTGTGTGGTTCTCGGTGCAGGATCAGCCTTAGATGCACTCCAGTTTTGGTTCAACAAATGTGTCCTACCTGATGTCCTTTAGGTAGCTGTAGTAATGCAATCTGTATTACAATGAAATCACTCGTCCATCAGAGTGGTGGGAGAATCCATCATCATTACAGTGAAATACCCTATTACTTAACACTGATACTTGCTCTCCTGAGTATGAATTTAATACTTCTGACATGTTTTAATGTTAGCTTTTGATTTTTTTGTAGTGTTACCAAAATTTGAAGTTACTCTAACAACATCATTATATTATCCTTTGAAAGACAAGGACTTTACTGGTATTGTCACTGCAAAGTAAGTAAATCATAAATTTACACAACTCTCTCACTGGATTAATATCATTCATATATATTCATGTTACTTTATGTTATAAAATAGTTACAAAGTTATAAATCAATCATAATATGGATTTTAAAAGGTGACAAATGAGTGTTTCATCCCATTTCTAATTTAGATATTATTATTTATTGAACATGAGAGTGTGCTTAGTGTGGCACAAACATGGTGTATGACCAGAGAATTTAGAATTTAGAACCTACTTTTAAAAATGGCAGATTACTTCTCCAAAGGTGGTGGGAAAAGGAGATTAAAGGAAGAATAATATTCATGTATAGCTCCATTTTATTTGAAACAGTTCAGTCTGGATTTCAAGAGAACTGAAATTGCAAGTGATCAGGGAGGAACTGAAATGTAATTAACATTTGTAAAGCATTTTGAAATTCTTAGATGCACGTTGCTACATTAGTGCTAAGAATTGTCACTGCTAAAGGTTTATAAAGTTTTGTTAATTGCAGCTGATTCTCTTTCATTTACTTTAGAGTGTTTAGCAGTGTTTGTTGTTGTTGTTCATTATTTTAAATCTGTCACAGTGCACTGTTGGGCAGCCCAGGACAGTTATGCACTGTGACAGGCTCTTTCACTGATCTGTGATAGTGTCACTGGGCTGTGGGAGTGAAAATAAGATCTAGTCCTCCCATCCCTCTCAAAAACCCTCATACCAAAACATCCCAAATAGAGCTTTCTGCAATCCCCAAAGGCAGATGAACTAGAGAGTCCATGAAGTTTACAAGGGACTTTGCTGTTGCCAGTCTATGTGACATGGAAGGCACTTGCATACTACAGAGCTGAGTGGACTTAGAAACCCATAAGATAGATGGCAAAGATACTTTGGTGTCTAGAATTTGCCAGTGTGAGTTGGGGTTCAGTGTTATGTATATAGGTTTACTTAACTCTTCCATGTAACTGTGATAGAATGGTTACAGTTATGACTGATTGTTGCAAGGCAATCAGGTTTGGATGTCATAGGATTCTATGAATTTGAATCCCTTGCAGTTCTGAAGTTTTATTGGTCCTAGCTGTATACTGGGCATGGCTTACCCCCAGTGATATTTTTATGATAATTCAAGTATACTGCCTTTGGATAAAAAAGCATTGAGATTTACACTATCTTCTGATATGTCAGTGTTTCTTTTTATCATGTTTGTAATATTACCAGATTGAGATATGAAATACACAGGGATGTTGCCCAATGACTTTGTCATTTCTAGGACTGATTATAGCAAAGCCTATGTTTATGTCACGGACGTCATGGAAGTCACGGAATCCGTGACTTCCAGAGACCTCCGTGACATTCTCTGCTTCAGCCCCAGGAGCTGCGGGACTCTGGAGCTGGCAGCCAGCCCTGGCATGGCTGCAGTGGCAGGCTACAGCAGCGACAGGGGCCCCCCTGCAATGTTCCAGCGACAGGAACAGACTCCTGAGGGGGCCTTCCTCAGGGTTCCAGCCATGGGTGACAGTCTCGTGCGGGGATGCTTTGGGCAAGTGGGTCGGGGTGTCCCATTTTCTCTTTGGGAAATACGTTCACTCTGCAGCTCCCAGCTGCTGTGGGCAGAGTGTCCCCCCCCCAGCAGCTTCCAGCTGCCATGGGCGAAGGGGGAACCCCACAGCTCCCAGCAACCATGGTGGTGGGGGAAACCAGGGAGCTGCAGCAGCAAAAGTCACAGACAGGGCATGGCTTCCGTGAATTTTTGTTTATTTCTTGTGACCTGTCCGTGACTTTTACTAAAAATAATCATGACAAAATCTTACATTAATCAGCTATAATTAAGGCTAACTCATATTTTTAGGTCTTCCAGCCTGTCCTCTAAAAGACTGCAGTTGCTGCAGAATGCTGTTGTGAAATTTTTTCCTGGAACTAAGATATTTGATGATATTTTTCCAGCGTCTCTGTTTTAAAATCTCTGTAACAGTTGCCAATGTAATTCCATATTGATTGTACAGTACTTACAGTGCTTACTTGCAGGCTTACTAACAATATTGGTCCAGAGTCACTTTTTGATTTGCTCTTTTTAATTTCCCTTGCTGTTGTTTGAGGTCTGAGTCTGATGAGCTATTGGTTTTCCTTAAACATAATCTGGAAGCATTTGCGGCAAAGCAGTTTAGTATCTGTGCTTCACAATAATTGGACTAAGCTTCCCAATGACATTCAAAAACCTGAATTTGTTCTAGCTTTCAAATTAAAATTGAAAAGATTTGTTTACTGTTTTTAATTATGTTTGCATTGTAGGATGCCTCGGGATTTTTTTTGGGAAGAATGATAGATCAATGTATTACGTTATGGTTACTCTTCCAGGCATCTTTTAAAAATTAGGTCTGAATAAATTGGGGTCTCCTGGTCTGTATTAGCTCCATCTGGTAAGATTAGTGCAATCCTCAAAGGGCACACAAGTTCCTCCCTCACAGCCTTTAAACTCTACTGCACTAAAATTGCGTGAAAGTCACATTTTGTTCAAAAGCATTTTAAAAGTTTGACATTTTCTTTTTCTTGTGAGTCAATGTCATAATTATTATGAAATGATAAAATGTAAAAAGTCTGACCAATTATTGTTTTTCTGTAGTTATTTTGATATTGATTGTTCTCGGATTGTACAGCACCTTGCTATGGATGACCAGTGTTTTATAATAATAATGGACTTCCAAGTGGCTGTGGGGGAAAAGAGCAGCACTTTCCACTTCTGTGCACATTCCTCACCCACAATTTGTGGGCTCATGCTCTTGATGAATTTCAATTGATGCCAGCTTTAAAAGCTTCTCATCATTTCAAAGTACAAATGTGCTGTAGTTTTATTTAATGCCATCAGATACATTTTTTATTTATTCTTCGGTCTTGTAAATTTTTCAGAAATCCAAAGCCATGTGATAATGGTTCATATGATCTCTCTTGTCATGTTTCAGGTATACTTATGGAAAGCCAGTGAGAGGAAGTGTAACAGTCACTTGCATTCCTATGTCCTATTGGGGGAGCAAGAGAAATGTTACTAAAACATTGGAGGTGAGTCTTTGTTGACAATTTGTAGAGTTTTTATGAATGTAAGAACTTTGCTTCGGCATCCACTTCACTGCCAAGATGAACTATTGGAATAAACCCTCATCAACAATTATAAACACACATTCTATCCCCGTTTCAGAGTGGTAGCCGTGTTAGTCTGTATCAGCAAAAAGAATGAGGAGTACTTGTGGCACCTTAGAGACAAACAAATTTATTTGATCATAAACTTTCGTGGGCTAAAACCCACTTTATCGGATGCATGCAGTGGAAAAATACAGTAGGAAAATATATATGCACAGAGGACATGATAAAATGGGTGTTGCCTTACTAACTATAACGAGAGTAATCAATTAAAGTGGGCTATTATCAGCAGGAGAAAAAAAAAGGTTCTGTAGTGGAAATGGGCCATCCTAATTATCAACAGTTGACAAGAAGGTGTGAGTAACAGTAGGGGGAAAAATTAGCATGGGGAAATAGGTTTACTTTGTGTAATGACCCATCCACTCCCAGTCTTTATTCAAGCCTAATTTAATGGTGTCCAGTTTGCAAATTAATTCTGATTCTGCAGATTCTCATTGGAGTCTGTTTTTGAAGTTTTTTTGTTGGAGTATTGCGACTTTGAGGTCTGTAATTGAGTGACCAGGGTGATTAAAGTGTTCTCCGACTGGTTTTTGAACGTTATAATTCTTGACGTCTGATTTGTGTCCATTTATTGTTATAGCTAGTATGGCAACACCCATTTTTTCATGTCCTCTGTGTGTGTATATATGTTTTCCTACTGTATTTTCCACTGCATGCATCCGATGAAGTGGGTTTTAGCCCAAGAAAGTTTATGATCAAATACATTTGTTAGTCTCTTAGCTGCCACAAGTACTCCTTGTTCTATCCCCATTGGGAATCTTTTCTTCTGTTGCCTCCTATTGTGTTGCTCACACACTGCTCTTTTCAGAGTAGCAGCCATGTTAGTCTGTATCCACAAAAAGAACAGGAGTACTTGTGGCATCTTAGAGACTAACAAATTTATTAGAGCATAAGCTTTCGTGGGCTACTGCATGAACAGGTGGGAGTTGTCTTACCACTTGTAAGTATTCTCACACTTATCAAACTGTCTGTACTGGGCTAGCTTGATTATCACTTCAAAAAATGTTTTTCTCTTACTTAATTGGCCTCTCAGAGTTGGTAAGACAACTCCCACCTGTTCATGCTCTCTGTATGTGTGTATATATATCTCCTCAATATATGTTCCACTCTATATGCATCCGAAGAAGTGGGCAGTAGCTCACGAAAGATTATGCTCTAATAAATTTGTTAGTCTCTAAGGTGCCACAAGTACACTGCTCTTTGTTGATTCTCCTGTTCTCTTCTCATAAGCCACTCCAGGCCTTTTTTCATATCACCCTCTGTACTTAAAGCATCTTCCCCGACTCTGAGCCAATCACCCACATTCTCCTTCACACCTTTCATCTAAACTCACTTCTTCCTGTTACTCTTCCATTGCTGGTCTCCATACCTGCCTGTTTTTCGCCCAACATTTTAATGCATTCAATATATTGAAAAGAAAAAGCCAACAGAAACACCCTCACCCTTATATGTGACTAACAAGATGTATGTCTCTTGTGTCAATTACGTTATGTGCAACAGCCAGCACATTGGGGCCCCAGCCATAATCTTATAGCGGGATACTACCATCATACAGATATTAATAACTAATAAGCATATCTCAGTCTTTCACCATTGTAACCTTTGTCATTCTGGTCATCTCTCCTCACTTTTTGTTTACTATAATCTCTCACTATGCTATGTCTCAGTAGGTGCTCAGTACTTTATTCATAGATTTTAAGGCAAGAAGGGACCATTATGGTAATCTAGTCTGACCTCTTGTATAACATAGGACAAGTATTTGACCTAGTAATTCTTGCATTAAGCCCATATCTTGCGGCTGAGCTAGGTCATATATTTTGGAAAGACATCCAATCTTGATTTAAAGACTTCAAGTGATGGAGAATTAACCACATCCTTTACAGGATCATATGCTCCACTTCTAAGCTTCTTGGGCAGGGACTTGTATTTCACTATAGAGTACCATGCACTAATATTCTGGCAGTCTATAGATAACGAATATTCATAATAAAACATCAAAATTTGCCAGGATCAGACCCTATTGGTGCTTACAGTTAAAAGACTGTTATTGATGATAGAATGATAGTAAACAAGAATGATGATTACCAAAACAAAGTATTAATATCTTAATTCATGAACTGTAATTGTAGTTTTTTATTGAGGGAACTATCCGATTTAACTAGAAATAATGGATAAAAAAAAGTTGTCCTGATTTTAAGTGCTTTGAGTTTTGATGACTCCATTGGAAAAAATCCAGTCAAACAAATTAAGATCTTTGTTTTCTCATTATAGATAAATGGATCTGTGAACTTCACTTTTAATTACGCAGAGTTTGAAAACTTAACTACTGTCCAACATGCACGGTATCAGCGTGATATAGTTTACAGAGGGCCAACAGAAATTATAGCTGTAGTTACAGAATCACTTACAGGTATGTTACTTACAATATGATGTTGCTATAGAAAACAAACAATCGAGCCATATCCTAGCAGTTTGTTTATATGCAGAAGGGCTCAAAAAGCTGTACCCTTCAAATCATGGGAGAGAATAGGGAGGATGGCAAATGTGTGGAGTGGAGCAGTGTAACTCATGGAAGCACTGTGCAGCCTCAGGGATCTGGCGCTGAGGGAAAGGGTACCAGTGCGTATGCCTGGATTGTCAAGGCACTGGAGTCCCCAGTGAGAAGGATAGTGACAACAGCAGAAACAGGGGTGATTGGAATTAATGTTTGAAATACAAGAGAGTTTCCTCAGTATCATGAAGAGCTAAGAGAAGCCTTTCAAAAGGATTATACATTAAATCATGTCTTCTGAACACTCATGATTACTCCAACAGGAATCACTCAGAATGCAAGCACCACTGTCTTTCCAAAGCAGAATGACTACATCATTGACTTTTCTGACTATGCTAGAACTCTAAAGCCTTCTCTGAACTTCACAGCTACTGTAAGTTCTTCTATTTAATTATGGTTTGTTCATCAAGATAGTTCTTGTGTAAGAAAAATAATCAGTGTTCCTTTTATGGTTCTGCTTAGCTAAAAATGTCTGCTGAGTGTTAGGGGGAATTTACAAATTTATTCTAAGGACACCTCTTATTTCATTGTATTTGTGCCGGCAATTTTAGCATGAGTGTCATTTGCACTAGAAAATTATAAAATAATAGGAAATGTTGTAGAATGGATATTGGCTCAGGTACATGGGATGGATTTGGAGATGATTGGTGAAGGTTCTGGAGGAAAAGAGATTTTTCACAGGGTCTTTAGGATTTGCATCAGGGCTGATTATTTTCCATTTTGATACCATATTTCTGTTCAGTCAGAACACTCTATAGCTAGTCTGGATTTTTTAAATAACTCTGTTAGCTAATGAATCTCGCGCTTTTACTAACATACGCTTATTACTTAGCTTATTACTTAGCTGTTTTATAGAATCCTATAAAACTTGTTTATCCAAACACCTCCTTATATAAAAACCTCTGGTTTTTGAAATTGGGTTATGTCCTCTGTGTTTCTCCTTTTATCTAACCCCCTGTCATTTAACTAAATCTCATGTTCCCAATTCTAGATTGATAAAAGGGTTTCTACTCTATGACAATGTCAGCATTTAACAGGCAATCACAATTGCACCATGTAAAAGGGAAACACTTTAAAGCCTGTTGAAATGAGCCAAGTGAAGTTTTTTGTTTGCTGAAGCTGTGAAAAACTTGGATCCAGATAGATAAATGGCAAGTGCTGAATATGAGAATTCACAGCAGGCCAGCCTAACCTCACCATTTAGCTGAAGACGATGGCCTCACAACAGGTGTCTTTGGCTTTTGGTTCTTCTCCCTTCCCTTGCCATCCTCTCAGCTTGCTCCCAGTCCTCATTCACTTTATCCTCCAAAGCAAGACTCAGTGGGAGGTATTGGAGGAAGCTGGTACCAGTGCTGAGCAGCTGACAAGCGAAGAGAGGGAGTGTCAACTATCCACACATAAGGAGCAGCTACTGATAAGTAGAGCTCTCAATATGAGATACACACAGAGGAGGCAAATTAATGGACTGAGGGGTGAGGGAGAATTAACAGTCTGGTGGGAGGGTTAGACTTTAGATTAGGGAGGGAGAGAGATGAACTGTATTTGTGTGGGGGATGAATTTATGGAGTGTGGGATGGAGAGGAGACTGGATATGCTATGGGGGAAGGGATTGATGGAATGTGAGAACTGATATAATCTGTGAAGGTAACTGGGGGATTTGAAGTGGGGAAGTTGTGTACTGGGGGGTGCTCATTTTGGGACTTTATGCAAATTTTGTGCAGTTTCTTTTCCTCAGGCTTTTTGATGAGCCCATGTCTGAATCAATTCTGTTCCTCCTACACGTGAATTAGACATTGGACTAACCCTTGTTGCTACTGGCGCTCAAGGTGCATACTTAGCTGTGGGGTGCTGCGGTGGTTTCACAAGAACACTAGTAATCTTCACAGTTGGAAAGGGGAAGGTTTCCCATTGTGCCTGCTTTGTCTTGCTTTCCATTCCATTTACCAGTCAGAGTCAGTATCATAGAATCGTAGAAAGACTGGAAGGGACCTAGAGAAGTCCTCTAGTCCAACCCCCTGTGCTGAGGCAGAAACAAGTAAACCTAGACCATCCCTGATAGATGTTTGTCCAAAGTGTTCTTATAAAGCTCCAGTGATGAGGATTTCACAACCTCCCTTGGAAGCCTATTCAAGAGCTTAACTACCCTTACAGTTAGAAGTGTTTCCTAATATCTAACCTAAATCTCCCTTGCTGCAGATTAAGCCCATTACTTTTTGTCCTACCTTCAGTGGACATAGAGAATATTGGTCACTGTCCTCTTTATAACAGCCCTTAACATATTTGAAGACTGTTATCAGGTCCCCTCTCAGTCTTTTTTTTCTCAAGACTAAACATGACCAGTTTTTTAACTTTTCCTCATGATCAGGTTTTCCAAACCTTTTATCATTTTTTGTTGCTCTTCTCTGGACACTCCCTATGTGAAGTTTCAGACCTGGAATTTGACTTAGGGAGTTGAGGTGTCCTGATAGACATACCTCTACGCTGATATAACGCGACCCTATATAACACGAATTCGGATATAACACGGTAAAGCAGCGCTCCGGGGGGGTGGGGGAATGGGGGAGGGGGACGGGGACGGGACTGCGCACTCCGATGGATCAAAGCAAGTTTGATATAACGTGGTTTCACCTATAACACGGTAAGATTTTTTTGGCTCCCGAGAATAGCGTTATATCAGGGTAGAGGTGTATTACAAACCTGAAGATAACTGCTGTTTTAAAAATATAATTATGTCATGTTTGAGCATTGGCCTGCTAAACCCAGGGTTGTGAGTTCAGTCCTTGAGGGGGCCACTTAGGGATCTGGGGCAAAATCAGTACTTGGTCCTGCTAGTGAAGGCAGGGGGCTGGACTCGATGACCTTTCAAGGTCCCTTCCAGTTCTAGGAGATGGATATCTCCATTATAAAAAAATAAAATAAAAACGAACGTATGGTTACATCTTGTGAATCCTGGATGTATGTTGTGGCCTGTCTTATGAAGACTTCCTTGTTTTTTGTTATTAGCTAAAAGTAACACGTTTTGACAAAAATCAGCTGACGGCCGAAGAGAGAGAAAATTTTGTCACAGTCACTGCAGAACAGTCAGACACAGTTCCTCACCATGCTGTGTTCTCTGTGTACGAAAATGGAGCTGTGCAGCAGAGAAATGAGACAGTGCATATCCTAAATTATACTGTCCCAGAAAATGGAATAATTCACCTTGAGGTCCCGGTTCTGACTAATACGATGAGTCTACTTATTAAGGTATTGTTTACATCATGAAAACTCAAAGCATTAATCCAGCACAATTCAAAGAATGAGACTGTAGTGGCTTTTCAACAGTAGATTGCCTCTGACTTATGCAACAGCTGGTGTGGGGAGCAATTATTTATTGTTTGTATTACAGTAGTACCTAGGCCTTTGTCCTAGACACCACCTACACAGCGAGAGAGACTGCCAGACACTAAGTATACAAGACAGACAATGGATGGGAAAGGAAACAGAGGCACAGAAAGGTGAAATGGCTCACCCAGTGTCACACACTAGGTCAGTGGCAGAACCAGAAATAGAAGCCAGGTCTTCTGTTGGTGCAGGCTAGTGCCTTATCCACTCGTCTGTGTTGTCAGAATTCTGGTCCTCATATGAGAGCTTGAAGATATTGGGGATTAGCCCTAGAGGAAGAAGAGGGAAGGTATAACTCTAGTTGTACTTCAGGTGATTCCCTGTCTGTTTGTTTCCATAGCTCACTTGATGAATGGCACAGTGAATGTTATCCCCTCTGAGGGAAAGGGAGAACAGGGTGTTAAAATAAGAAGTGGGATTAATATTCAGGTCAAGGCCATGAGTAGTGACAAGATTCTGAGATCTTTGGAAAATTGTGATTGTACCTGGTTTGAGTTTGAGCTATCTCACCAGCTGTTGCTGTTTCTAGATGAAATTCATGGGGCCAGGTTCTGCTCTAAATCATACCAGTGTAAATCTAGAATAATTCTATTGGCTTCAGTAGAGTTACTCTGGATTTTATACTAGTAGAACTGAATAGAAACAGACCACAATGAGAATAACTAGTTGATATAAACTAATGGGAGA
This sequence comes from Trachemys scripta elegans, assembly GCF_013100865.1. Taxonomy (NCBI): domain Eukaryota; kingdom Metazoa; phylum Chordata; order Testudines; family Emydidae; genus Trachemys; species Trachemys scripta. Next base: position 147,128,727 of record NC_048300.1, on the reverse strand, counting down.
TATGACCAACCAAGGAATTACTAATGTTATTAATGATAGTGCTTTAAAAAAATCTGAAAACTAATCACTGCTTAATTGCTTTACGTGACATGCCATACATGAGTACTATGAGAATGGCAACCACATGGCCCTGAATGTCCTTTTTCAAGGGCCTTCCTAGGGTCCCTGCAGTTTTGATTGGGGAAAAAAAATGGTGTTATGTAACCCCCTTGCAAAACCTGACCACCTGGTCAGAGCCTGTGGGCAGCTGGACTGATGAGAATGACCGCACATATGGGGATCATGGATCAATGCATCTCAGGCCAGTCTCATGTTGGCACTTTCTCCTTCTCACCACTTCAGGTCGGTTGTCCCCGAAAATCAGGAATCTCCCAGTTTCTTAAGGTTGTTCCAGGCTTGCAGTAAGGTTATCGAAAAATCTTTCCCCATTTTGTAAACTTGCTTCAGAGCTGCGCCAAGCTCTGCTGAGCTGCTACAGAAAGGGAAGAGGCACCTTCATGCCCTCTCTCTAATCTGCCAAACAAGTCCCAGGTGTACCTTCCTGCCCACGCTCTTCACCATGAACTCACCCATCCCCATGCCGCATGTCTTGTTTTTTTCACTTGGATAATCTGGCCACCTGAACTATGTTGAAACCATATGTATATAATGTATATAACATTTTTAGTCTGTTTCATACAGTATGTAATGATAGCATATACATGAGCATTAAATAGATTTTTATAGTTCTAGCAACAGTCTTTTTTGTATTGTCTTACAGGCTAGTTTCCTTGATAGTGAAACTAACATAGCAGTTCATGGTGTATTCAACTCCCCCAGCATGACTTATCTCCAGATAAAAAAACCAAGACAAGATGTAAAGGTAACACATGTTCATATGAAGCTATACTTGCCAATAAAACATTACTGTCAGGTATTCATCATGGACACCTATTTAGCCCTATCATCACGTTTTTTCTCTAGGTTGGGATTCCTTTCGAGCTGAGTGTTGCAAGCAACAAGCTAATAAAGGAGATCAGTTATTTGGTAACGTACCAATTTTACATGTGTATGACTTGAGGTGATTGTTACCAACCTGAGATAAAGTCAAATGAATAAAAAAAATGTGATTAAATATTTAAGAGATTTGATTATTATTGATTTGCTCGGTAAAAACAATGGATCCAGTCCTTACTTTGTATTTGCTCAGAGGGAGTCCCACTGTCTGTCCCCTTGGAGCTGTATGTGAGAGGCCACTCTGCCATTCTTTTAAAGGGAGGAGTATGTTCCCCTCTGTCAGGCCAGCTCTGTTAGCTGATGAACCTTAGCAGCAGTGCCAGCTCTCACTAATTAGATTGTGCTCATCTACTGGGCAGGGGTGCATTTCCAACCCCTCCACTCCAAGAATCCACATGGGATCACAGTACATTCTAACCTCTGATGATCCAGATGCTTGCTGTTAGATGCATAGATTTCTATTAACAGCAAGCTGACCGAGTGTGACCTTAGAATCTCACATTTGACCTGAAATAGGGCACAAATCTATTTTTTCTTTTTTATAATGTAAGAGAAGGCTGCTTTTTTTTTTTTTTTTTAAATTAACAGTTTGGAAGTCTGGTGGTTCTCCTTGTTTTTTATGTCTTAGGAATAACAAAAATGTTAAGTATGGTCTTTCGTTGGTTTTGTTGGGATTGGAGGTCTGAAATGTATATTTGGTGAGCTTTCTCGGCACTGAAGTGAAGAATGGTGTTGATTTGTGATTGTAATACAGTTAGTATCTTATTATAACTTGGACATTTTATTTTCCCTTTCAGGTGGTAGCTAAAGAACAGATAGTGGCTGTAGGCACAGAGGTTTTGACAACGTTCACTTTAAAACCAGAAAATTCCTGGGCTCCTGTGGCGTGTATAAGTATCTTTTATATTGATGAGAATGGGGAAGTTGTAAATGATGCCCTGACTCTGTCTATTCAGCCTGTTCTTGAAAACAAGGTAGTAAATCAAAGACTGAGTTTGCAATGACTTTCTTTATGTCTTACATACTAAGTAATAGTTCAGAATGGAAGATTTGCAGATATAAAAATCCTCCTCAATGTAGGCCTGATTCAAAGCTCACTGAATTCAGTGGAAAGACTCGCACTGACTTCATTGGCAGTTGGTTCAGGCCCTATGTGAAAGACTGTTTGAAGAGACATTGGGAAGATACTGGTATCATAGAAAACCAGGAGAGAGTTTCTTCAACTGTGATTCCCCCAGAACTGGACTAGAGAAAGATCCAGAAGGGCCCTACTCAGAAAATACAAGTGTTGTCCTCTCAGAGGAGCAATACTCCCAGCTGTGATATGAATCTGGAAGGCAGAAAACACACGGGAATGAACATGTTTCTGCTGTGTGGAGAGGAACCAAACTGTGGAGAGGTTGCATAGAGGGACTGTTTAACACTCCCTCCATGAGTACTGCCAGTTCTCTTTGTGGCAATACAGAAGTGGCATCTGGGACAAGGTTGGCCAGTGGAAATTTTTCTCCTGTTCAATAGAGTCAAACGTGTTATGGCTAAAGGGGGTAATGTGATCCTTGGATGCACGAACGGGGGAAACTCGAGTAGGAGTAGGGAGGATATTGTACCTCTGTATTTGGCATTGGTACAACCACTGCTGGAATACTGCATCCAGTTCTGTTGTCCAGAGTTCAAGAAGGATGTTGTAGAGGGGCAGAGAAGAGCTATGGGAATGTTTAAAAGATTAGAAAACATGCCTCATAGGAGCTCAGTATATTTAGCTTACAAAAAGAAGGTTTAGGGATGACTTAATTACAATCTGTCAGTACCTACATGGGGAACAAATATCTGATAATGGGCTCTTCAATCTAGAAGATAAAGGTAGGATACAATCCAATGACTGGAAGTTGAAGCCAAACAAATTCATACCTGAAATAAGGTGTACATTTTTAACAGTAAGGGTAATTAACCATTGGAACAATTTATCAAGAGTTGTGATAGATTATCCAACACTGGCAATTTTAAAATTAGGATTGGATGTTTTTCTCAAAGATATGCCCTAGGAATTATTTTGTGGAAGTTCTATGTCCTGTGTTATAGATTATCACAATACTCCCTTCTGGCCTTGGAATCTATGAATATGCTGAACAATTTTCTTTGGAACCATCCTTGGGAGCTGAGCATTTTTTGTGGTGTTATAAACAGGTTGTGTGGCAAGGGGGTCAGAAAGCTGCAGTTCATACCCTACATGTGACACATTCATGCTGTGTTGCATATCTGTGTTTTTAAAAGTTCAATAAATTAAAAATAACAATCAATACAGATAACATAGCTGAGAGCTAAAACTCAGAAGTTTAAGATCAGAAACAGGAGAAGATATTTGTAACAAGAAAGCATATAGGGCCTTATCCAGCTCCATTGAAGTCAATGGGAGTCTTTCCATTGACTTCAGTGGTGCTGTATTCAGCTCCTAGTGAAGATTACAGTATACTTTATATTACAGAGATAGGGCTTGTTCTTGCAAACCTTTGAGTAAGGACTAGTTTTGTCAGCATGGGTTTGTGGGAACAGGCCAAAATATAAGTATGTGTTTAAAGTGCAATTTAAAAATGAGAAAACCAGGGAATCTTAAATACAGAGATAATGGAAAATTGGGAAGATGAATTAATGGGAATTAAATATTAGCCTCATGATTTGAGCCACTGAAAACTTCAGATTTTGGAAACCAATGGGATATAATGAAATAATTGATCTTCTTCAAAGCTACAAAAATTCCAAGCTATTTCTACTTCTCTTTGTGAGGGGTAGCTATTGACATTTCCTAAGTGCAGCAGAAACATGATCAGTTACTTCTGGGGGTAATTTATAGCCTGTTCTTGCATTTCATTTCAATAAATAACTCGGCAACCATGTTTTAAATGTCATTTAATCCAAACCCAACTCTCTTCATGAATCAGTCTGTTGTCTTATTTACAGTATAATAAGCAGTGATAATCACATTTACTTTAGCCATTGATAGTATGTTTGCCACTGGCCCAGACTTTTCACAATGAATGTAGTGCTGTGAAGACCTGTTTCTCTCCAATTCATTTTTCCAGTCAAGAGTTTAGAGTAAAATTTGGTTCTCCAATTAAGAAAAGGGCAAAATTATTAATCTGAAACAGGAATACTGAACTGGCATCTGTTCCTCAACCCCCTATTCAAGTACTGGAATAGCTGTGAAAGGGCCAGCTGGAACCTGTGGGGCTGGTTTGCAGATTGAAAGTGTAACCCACTGGTCAGAGTGTGTTACACAACCCCCTCCCAACCCACAGAAGATGTGAGTGTGACTGCTCCAACTACAGAACCTGGCGTTTTAGCTCAGACTCATCCTTTTTGCTCTAGTGGTCCCTTCAATACTCATTATTGGCCAAGATAGTGGCCATCACAGAAACAAAGGATGTCCATGGGGATGCTGGTGCTTGCCAATTACAGATCTAAGGAATCTGAGGGTTAAGGGAGCAGCATGTAAACCCTTAGCCCCTTCCAAGAGCTGGTGGGAACCATGCCTTCCCCAGCAAAACCAGATTCTCAGCTACGACTAATTAAAATAAAAAGCTCATGATTGAAAGCTCTTGGCTGACCCTGAAATATTGCTATGTAATTTAAACCAACATAATTTTCTTCTTTTTCTTAGATCAAAATATCTTGGAATAAAGATAAAGTCAATCCATCTGAGAAAGTCTCCCTTAAAATCAGTGTAACCGAACCCAGATCTGTAATTGGACTCTCAGTTGTTGACAAAAGTACAAAGCTCCTGGGAGAAAGTAGTGACATTACAGAAGACAGTGTAAGTAAAAGAAAACAGCTTTGCATACAGTGTATTTCTGAAAAGTATAAGGTTATGGAAATGTAACAATTTTTATGTTTTATTTTATATAGATATAAATGCAACTTTGGGACTGATCTTGCAACCTTTACTTGTGTGAACAATTCTTACTCATTCAAGTAGTCTATCAACATTAGTGAGCTGCTTATGAGTATACTATTTGTAAGATGAGGCCCTTTATTTGGAATTATAATTGTTCTGTCCTGTAAGTTTTCATTCCTTAGATATGCTCGAGGACTAATATTCCACTCAGCATTTCTTTTTCCAACACTTTTGAACTTTGTCCATCAAACTGCTATGTTTTCACAGTCAAATCATTTTTCTTTTAGGACCAAATAAAGTAGGAAAGCTCTTCACACATGCCCGCCACTTCCTGCAGCTCCCATTGGCTGGGAATGGCGAACCGCGGCTACAGGGAGCTGCGGGGGCAATGCCTGCGGACAGTCAACGTCCACAAAATGTCTCGCGGCTGCAATCAGCTTACCCTGATGGGCCGCAGGTTGCCCACCACTAGTGTAAACCATTATTGCCTAACCCCATTCATCTGGTAACTCCAATTTTCCAGAGGCAAGAGATCTACTGTTTGAGGGATAGCTCTGCAAATTAACATCCTGTACAGAATATTTTATCTAAAGAATTGCATCCTGCTTTCACAATTTGCATTATTTTCTTTTTCTTTTCTTAGGTGCTTCATGAACTACATTTGTACAACACAGCACAATATTTTGACTCAATCAGAAGTCCTCTCAGTGTCTTTCAGGTATCATTTTTAAATCTAGAAGTTGGATTTTTTCTCTTTAATTGTTTATACATCCTCTGCAGAAGGAAAATATATTTAAATATGCCTTGTAAAGTTTGAAAACTGTAGACAATGCACTATTTTCATGCTTTCTACTGTGATTGTCAAGAGGACATCAATTTGTTTTGGGGAAGAATTTAATTTTGTTTTACAAAAGTCTAAAAATGAAAGTAGTCACAGAATTTTAATAGATAATAGTGAAATTCATCACTATGTGCCCATTTCAAAATGAAAACATGCAGATGAACTATCAGTCCACTGAAGTCTTTGTACTTAATTCTTTTTTTTTTTAATGCTAAAACGTCATGCCACCCTAAGTGATGTCTGATGGTGTGGTAAGGATTCAGTCAGAAAATAGCATTTGTTATGGCATGCATTTGACTTGCTAAAAATTGACTTGCATTTAAAAAAGAAAGAAAGACATTTAAAAAGAACGAAAGAAACAAAAAACAAGATAACGAGTACTTTGCATGTCCTGTACTGAGATAGATTGTATGTTTTTTTTTTTTTTATCCAGAAGTGCAACCTCTGGGTATTGACTGATGCAAACCTTCCAGAAGACAAGAATGATGTTCTCTGTAAGTAATAAAAATTGGCATAACCAAACCATTGTTATCTGCTAGGTCCAGAAGAGTTAAAGATAAACAAACAGGGCCAAATTCTGGTTAGTTACACCAGGAAAAACCCAGAGTCACTCCACAGAAGTCATAGACTTACCTGTATGTAAGCTGGTGTAATATGGGCGAATTTGGCCTACATGTTTTATCTTTGATTTGAATAACTTTCTTTAACAGCGTGTATTTTGCGTATTTGTCAGGATTATGCTGTTGTCTGCGGTGACAAAAGATCCATCGGGGCTTGAAGACAAATTCCTGAAATAGATATTTCAAATACAGACCCTTCCTCCACAGCTGGAGAGGGTTCCTATCCAGGGGCAGCTCCAGGCACCAGTGCACCAAGCACCTGCCTGGAGCGGCAAGCCATGGGGGATGGCCTGCCAGTCGCCGTGAGGACAGCAGGCAGGCGGCTTTCGGCGGCATGCCTGCAGGAGGTCCGCCAGTTCGGCGGCAATTCGGCGGCGGGGACGCCAATGGCGTGGCACCGGTGGACCTCCCGCAGGCATGCCGCCGAATCCAACTGACCAGCAGACCGCCCGCCAAAAGCCACCTGCCTGCCGTGCTCGGGGCAGCAAAAAACATAAAGCCACCCCTGTTCCTATCACCAGTGCAGCTTGGGTGACTAGATTTGTGTGAAATATACTTGAGGTGAGTTGCACTCTGCATGAGCTCATTACATCGAGCCTGCAGGGCTACTACATAGATGCTTTTGCCCTCTGTCTGTGGGTACATAAAACCTTACTTCATATGACTGAATAATCTCTGTGGAGCACATCTGCAGCTATTTTACAATCTAGGGAGAAGAATTCCTGTCATTTATGTTGCATCCAGCCTGGCTAAATCAGATTCTAGGCTCATGATTAAATCTTAAGAGTCTGATCTTGTAAATGCTTACTGACCTGAGCAGTCTTAACCACTGTGACAAGGCCCGTTGGCTTCATCCCTAATGACTACCCTCATGAATAGGTGTTTGCAGGATTGCCACCTGAGATGCTTGGAGAGTTTGGGGTATAAATATGGGGAAACACTTTCATAAGTACTTAAATCAATTGATGGGACTTAGGCTCCTAATCAACTTAGGTGCTTCTGAACATGGGACTTAGGCTATTTTGCATTTTTTCCCTATGGACTCTATGGATTCTGTCTATGCTACTGCCGCCTTGACATGAAGTGGCTGTAAGTGGCCTGGACCTGAGAGGTGCTTTGTGTTTGCAACTCCCATTGACTTAAACAGCAATGGCTCAACACCCCTGGCATAGCTATATTCATACTATATGGAGTATATGTATACCCCTAAAGAGTAGGGTATGTCTACACAGCATTTGGAAGCAAGCGGGAGTGAGCCCTTGGGCTAGTGGGGCTCACACTAGTGCTCTAAACAGCACTTTGAGGTTGTGGCTTGGGTGGAGCTTGAGTTCTGAAGCCCCGCACCCAGACTTCAGAGCCTGAGCGCCAGCCCAAGCTGCAACTTCAAAGTACTGTCAATACAGCTACGTTTAGACTGTAGCACAAGACCTGCTAGCCCAAGTCTGATGACCTAGCTGGGAGGTTTGCTCCTGTTTGCTCTAAAATGCTGTATAGACATAGAGACCTGCCAAACTTAAATTTCGTGTGCAATGCTTTTGTGTTTTTAAGTGAAAATAACAGTGCAATAACACTAAATTCAATTCAGAAATACCATGTGTACTGTTACCAAACTTCTTGTGAGTTTGTAAATAATTATACATGAAACAAGGAGCTAATATATTTTTTTTTGCTATGTAGAGTTTTCTGATATTTGACAATAATTTTAACTTTGTAGATGATGGGATGATACCCTACAGTGCGGATTTCGATGACTATCTAGATTCTGCAGCCGGATTTCCTGCTTTCAGTAGTCCACATGTAAGGAAAAATTTCCCGGAGACTTGGCTTTGGATTGACACCAATACTAGGTAAATGCTTAGAGGAAAACAGATTTTTACACTTACTTGCTCTGGATTTCTGACATATTTTAATTATTTTCTAGGGCACGTTGCACTATTACATTTTAAATAGGATTCTGCATTGATCCCTATTACTATTTATATTACAGTACCACCTAGAGGCAGTAACTAAGATTGGAGATCCACTGTGCTAGGCATTGTACAAATACATTTTAAGAGACAATCACTGCCTGAAGAGCTTACAATCTAAATAAACAACACAGAGAAAGGTTGGGGAAAGGGAAGTAGTATTATGTCCCTTATACAGATGGGTAAATGAGGCACAGGGAGGTTAGATGATTTACCTCAGGTGACACTAAAGTCCGTGGTAGACGCAGAAATTAAATCCTACTTTACTGAGCCCTAGTCCAGTGTCTTAACCATGAGACCATCCAAAATTGCTAAATTGGTGGCACAATCTGACCCGTATGGTGCTTCAGTACATGATACTCATTTAACTAAGCATCAGTATCAGGAGCTTTGGGAAAACAGCTGACATCTGGAGGGTATTTCTATAGAATATACAGGGATTTATTGTCTTACAGTGAGTAATTTCAAATTCACCATTTAATTATTATTTTGGGGACTAACAAAAACATATTTACAGAAAGTTGGGAGAAGAAGAAAAGGTAAACAACAAACTTTCCTGTTAAGAATTCAGACTACATTTATGATCTATCTTAAACATTTTATAAACTGAGCATTAAATTAGCACTTTTGAAATTTGGATGTGCTTTTCTATGATCAGATCCAGCAGAGACACAACAATGGAAGTTACTGTACCTGATACCATCACTTCTTGGGTAGCCAGTGCTTTTGTAATATCTGAAAACCTTGGACTTGGAATTACAACTGCTCCTGTTGAGGTAACATAGTACAATATAGTTCCAGTTTATGTTAGTAATAACTCCCCAGTTTATTATTTTCAGTTTTATATTGTAACAAGAACAGTAGCAACCTGATTATTTTAATACTTATTAAATACAATCACATTTTAAGCAGAACTGCACACTGAAATCAGTGGGGAGTTCTCCTTTAAAATCTATGGTACCGTATCCCTCCTTCTGCTGTATGCATAAATAATTTTAATACTGCATAATGATATACAGTGATTCTGTGCCTTTGGGTTCTGTCTTTGTTGGAATATAAGTGCATCTGCTTGCTGCCTGCTTTCGTTTCTTTATTTCACAGCTTTAGTTCAAAAATGTTGTATTTTCAAAAATATACCTAATATAGATAATTCTTAAAAATACAAACCCTGAATTACAGCACTTTCAGAAAGCAATATATAAAGAAGAAAAAATAGATTATTAGACGAGCCCATTATTTTGCTTTCTAATATATCCTTCCCTATTGGTATGAAAATAGGGTCATGGAGAGACACGTTTTTAAATCATCCATTACTTAAGCATCCAAAACAGTTGAAAGTCATTATTTAACAGGATCCCAAATGATGGGAAAGGTCAAAGCTTTCAAACCTGGATGTCTGAAGTTAAACTTTTAAATCATTCTAGGCACCTAAGATATGAAGTGCCTGTCTTTTCAAAAATGCCAAGAGCCCAGCTCCTCCCATGTGACCAGAGCTAGAGGGCATGTCTACACTGCAGTAAAACACCTGTGGCTGGTCCGAGCCAAGACTCCAATCTGAGCTTGAACGTCTACACTGCAATTTTATAGCTTTGCAATCTGAGCCCGGGTCAGCTGACATCGGCCAGCCACAGGTGTTTTATTGCAGTGTAATAAAGAGAGTCCTCAGAAAAAGGCATTTGCTATTGTACTAAACAGGGGTTCTCAAACTTTTGTACTGGTGACCCCTTTCACATAGCAAGCCTCTGAGTGGGACCCCCCTTATAAATTAAAAACACTTTTTTATATATTTAACACCATTATAAATGTTGAAGGCAAAGCGGAGCTTGGGGTGGAGTCTGACAGCTCGTGGCCCCCCATGTAATAACCTCACGACCCCTTGAGGGGTCCTGACACCAGTTTGAGAACCCCTGTCCTAATAGTTGCTTTGGCTCATGCTTCAGTCCTATCATATTACTAGGGCTTCTGTTTTTCAGGGTTTGTTAATTTCATTTTTTGAGGCTTATTTTTAGCAATTTTTGAATTCTATGTAGATGTCTAAAAACTGGGCTTTTTCGGGGCTCTCTCTTTGTACTGTACTGAGTAATCTCTTTGTAATGTTCCCTAGTGTGCTGTTGTGTCACACTGTTTCAAACAGCACTGTGTTAAAGCTCATTAGAGAATCTTTAGTGTGCATCAGCAGGATCTACACAGACCAATTAATGTGAAACACATCAGTGTGTTTTAGAAATCATGCCCATGTAGTCCACATTACTGCCCTGCATAGAAAAACCGTTAACTACAAGTAGCTATTTCTGGTGTTTGTCTGGTGATTTTTGGATAAACACTGTTTTCATTTTTTTTATTGTGTGTTTTATTGGTGTTTATCGGTTAAAACCAAAAATCAGAAACAATGCATATTACCTAATGCTAATTGTCCAGTACAAGTAACCTTGTTCTCTAATCCAGGTTTACCAATGGGGAAGTCTAATTAGAACAGATCGGAATCTAAACTGTCTGTAGCAAATTTAATAGCTAATATATGACCACAGGGGTTCACTATTGTATAATGATTTTGTTTTCCAGTTAGAAGCTTTTCAACCCTTTTTCATTTCCTTGAACCTTCCTTACTCGGTTACCAGAGGAGAGCAGTTTATTTTGGAAGTAAATATCTTCAATTATTTGAAAGAAGCAACCAAGGTAAATATAGGCAAACTCTTTTTTGTTAGTATTTTTCCCTTACCATTTTGCTATGCTCTGAAGTTTGTCAGTTCTTCTAGAGGCACTCTTTAATATATGAACTATATGCTACAGGAGTCAGGAAAATCTAGTTTCCTACATGTAAATCATTGCACCCAAATTAGTCAAATGGACTATATATTTTTGGCTTCCTCTGAATGGGATTGGCCAGAAATAGGATACTGGGTTTGATGGTTGGATCTGGTATGACATATAATGTGTTCTTGAGCCCTTCCATTTGGTGAATGGTAGTTCCTGTGAAGTGCTGAGATCTTCAGCTCCCATCAACTTCCAGTTCTTTCTTTTTCTTCTTTGCCTCTTGTCCATGTTTTCTTGCTCTGATTCTTGGATGTTGGCCAGACATTGCAAGGCTTACACATACTATAGTGATCACATCTCCTTGAGATTCTTACAGGGCCGGTGCTACCATTAAGGTGAACTAGGCGGTTGCCTAGGGTGCCATGATTGGGGGCACCAAAAAGCGGTGCCCCCAATTTTTTTTTTACAGCATTCCTCCCCAAGCGCGCGATCGCCGCTCCACTTCTCCTGCCTCCCAGGCTTGCAGCGCCAATCAGCTGTTTGGCGCCGCAAGCCTGGGAGGAGAATTAGTGCAGGGGCGGCGTGCTTGGGGAGGAGGCAGAGCAGAGGTGAGCTGGGGTGGGGAGGTGCCGCATGGCTCCCTGGGCCGGGGGGGTGGGTAGCTGCCGGGGGGGGGCCGCGGGGGGGGGGGGGGGGGGAAGCTGCCGCAGGGCTCCCTACCCCAGCTCACCTCTGCTACGCCCCCTCCCTGAGCACGCCGTCGCTGCTCCACTTCTCCCGCCTCCCAGGCTTGCAGCGCCAATCAGCTGTTTGGTGCCACAAGCCTGGGAGGGGAGGAGAATTAGAGCAGGGGCGGCGTGCTTGGGGAAGAGGCGGAGCAGAGGTGCCTCAGGGCGGGGGGAGCTGCCGCCAGTGGCGGGCGCCTCAGGGTGGAGGGGGGGCGGGGAGCTGCTGCAGGGCTGGGGGGGCAAGGTGGAAGTTTCGCCTACGGCACGAAACTTCCTTGCACCAGCCCTGGATTCTTACTGTTTCTTCAGTGAGTAAGATGGTACAACTGAAACATATTTTTAAATACACACAGAAAATGACAGTTTATAAAAGGGAGTTTTTCCAGTTAAAAATATGAATTGCAATCTTTTTATAGGTTATGGTGACTCTTGATCTCAGTGACACATTTGAAATTCTTATCACATCCAATGAAATAAATGCTACAGGAAACCAGCAATCTGTATTGGTACCAAGTGAAGATGCAAAGACTGTTAATTTCCCAATCAAACCAAAACAGCTGGGAGAGATTTCTATTAAAGTGACAGCAATATCACCCACTGCTTCTGATGCCATCCTCCAGAAAGTTTTAGTGAAGGTAAATATTCAAAGGCGTAGGTCATTTCAAGCATTCAGAGATGGTATCCCCTTAAAAAGAAGAATGTTGTGAAAAGGCAAACCAAAGGCATATTTATTTATTTGCGTTTTGACTTGAAGCTTTCAGAATGGGTGAATGTTAGCGGAAAGTTTATCTTTTAAAGAACTCCTTCCTTAACATGTTTTAGACTGGCTTTTAAGAAATATAAACAAATAGCTAAATTTTACAAACCCTTGATCGTCTGACTGGGTGAACATGGGCGAGCGTGGGTTTTCAGGACTGGGTCCATGGATGCTACAACTATATTATAATCCAGTAAGAAGTAAAATAATATTGTTTTGAGAAAAAGTTTAATGGATTTAAATGCACAGTTGACTTTATTTCAACAGAGCTTGAACATGACAAATTCTGCATTGTGGGAGTGGGAGAAAGTTAGGGTGACTGGACAGCAAATGTGAAAAATCGGGACGAGGGTTAGGGGTAACAGGAGCCTATATAAGAAAAAGACCCAAAAATCGGGACTGTCCCTATAAAATTGGGACATCTGGTCACCCTAGGGAAAGTTAGCCAAAAAATTATTTGTAAATAAAATAAAGAAACTAAAATTCCCATCCAAATTCTGTGTGTTTTACACCAGTGTGACCCTATTTAAGTTAGGTATAAGGGCCCAATCCTATATCGTTTTCTCAAACAAGTTATTTTCACTCGCAAGAGTAGTCCCTTTAAATTCAGTGCAATTTAGTAAGGGTTCATGCTTGGACTCTAAGGGTGAAATTTACCGCTATGTAGAGGACAAACACATCATCCTCTAAGCAGACTTGTGCTGGCACTGTCTAAGGATATGTCTACATTGCAGCTGGGAGCCAGCCTCACAGCCCAGATAGACAGACTTGTGCTAGTTCAAGCAGACTTGCATGCTAAAAATAGCAGTGTTGATGTTCCAGAACGGACAGTGGCTGGAACTAGCCACCTGAGTCCCAGCCTGCCTGATCCCCTGGGTCTAAGCTCAGGTCTCTAGCCTGTGACACCAGTCATGCTGCAACATGCACATTGCCATTTTTAGCGCGGTAGCTTGAGCAGAGGTAGCGCGAGTCTGTTTGGGAGGCATGCTTGCAACTGCAGTGTAGACGTACCTGTAGGTACTTATATGACCCCCATTACTATCATGTCTGAGCACCTCACAATCCTTAATGTATTTATCCTCACAACACCCTGAGAAGTAGGGAAGTACTATTATCCCCATTTTACAGGTGGGAAACTGAGGCACAGAGAGGCTAGACAACTTGCCCAAGGTCACACAGGAAGTCTGTAGTGGAGTAAGGACTTGAACCTGCATTTGTGGCCATCTTCCTAACCATTGAATCATCCCCTTCCTTCCTCCCACCACTTTGTCCTCTGCACAGGGTGAATTTCCCCCTGAGAGCAAAATTTCATGCTTTGAGCATTACAGTGTTGCATTTGTGTGAAAGAACACACCTTTGTCCTAGAATGCTCTTCTCCATGGTCCTGATCCAAAACCCATTGAAGTCAGTGGAAAGATTCTCACTGACTTTAGTGGACTTTGTATCAGGCTCTGTATATTATTGTTTGTTATTAACAATTCATCTTGATAAGCCATTACTACAGGTGCAAGTGCCTGCTGTTTTTAAGAAACATATACATGTGCATACAGCTCAGATGAGTCAATACTCTACTTCTTGCTGTGTTAGCAAGTAGCAGAAAACATTTGTTAGCAGCAGTTTAGATCTCACGATCCGACAGATACTTTTGTACTAGCACAAAGAGAAATCTAAAGATAGCACATAAAGTTTGGAGATTAAAGTGATCCTTTTTGTTTATTTTGATAGGCTGAGGGACTGCAACAGTCTTATTCACAGACACGTCTTTTAGATTTGACTGGGAATAACCCACCAACTGTATCAGAAACTGTGGATTTCACCTTCCCTCCTGATGTAGTAAGTGGCAGTGAAAGTGTACAAGTCACTGTTATTGGTAAGGATTATTTTATCCTATTTACACCTTCATTTATTTTCTGGCAACCTGTCTTACTCTGTTGCAGACTGTAAATATAAAACTGTCTGCTGGGCTTGTGTTGGATTTACATTCAACTCACATAGCTTCCCAGATATGGTATGGTGTGACACTGTCATTATAACTGTTTTTGAGAAGCCAGTCTACCCAATTCCCCTCAGAACTAGCAGAGGGGTTCTCCATATAGCAGAGTTCTTCCTTTGGTCCAGGTCTGCTTTCCTGCCTCATATGGTTAATCTCACTGAAATCAGTGTGGAGGTCAGTGTGAGTAAAGTGAACAAGATTTGGTCCCAGGTGGTTGCTGATTTGTGGTTTTAATGACACTGTTTATACTCATATTGGCTTAATTGTAATGTTAGACCGTTGGGATGGATACTGCCCTGATTAATGCCCAAAGTCCTCTCTCATCATCCACTGGGCTAAGAATGAGGTTTCTATGGAGCCTGTTTAAGACAGAGGAATTTGAACCTTACTTGGATATTATGGTAGTTAGTGTTTTCGTCATGTAGGGGTCTCTTTCATATGGTTAGAGATTCAGCCTTTAATAAGGAAGCTCTAGGCCAGTATAATTCTGGGACAGAAATTGCAAATGTGTACAATTAATGAAACATGGCCCGGGGTGGGAGGTTCTATTTTGTTTTTGAAAACGGTGACTGCTGAGCAGTTTGAAATCTTAGAATAAGTCCCTGGGCAGATAGGTGAGTGGGCAGTGTGCAGATGAGATGGCTAAAGGGACATGAAAAATGCAACATATCACATGCTTCCACAGTATAAGTGACCCCACCCTTTATGTGGTATGCATACATTTATATGCACTGAACTTTAATTTTATCTTTCAGGTGATATTCTTGGGCCTTCTATCAATGGCTTGGAATCACTGATTAAGATGCCTTATGGCTGTGGTGAACAGAACATGATAAATTTTGCTCCGAATATTTATGTTTTGGAATACCTGACTAACACAAGGCAATTGAAGGAAGATATTAAACTGAAGGCTACATCATTTATGAGAGAAGGTCTGTAAACTTTCAGGGAAGATCCTAGATTTAAAAAAATATCATACTGGTAGAAAATACTTTATTTGTGGCCCTGCATTTGGAATTTGATTCACCATTCTTTTGATGATGTGTGAGCTAGACGAGGAGCCTGCTTATTTGTAGCTGTGTTGGTTCCCCAGGACTGACAATACTAAAAAGTCAGATAATTTTACATTTGTCCCTAAAGTAAGATCTGCTGAGTATGAAGATGCCATTTGTGTATAGTAACTTTCCAGGGTAAAATTGCCCTGTAAAAGGTGATCCATATAATCATTTTTGGAGCTGGTTATCTCTTGACAATAAAACAGCATAAGTCTGAGTATTTCTAACTGCTTCTTGCATCATAAAGGGTTGCAAGTTAGTTAGAAAACACAGATTAATCCTGGATAGAACTCCTTTGACTACAGTAGATACCAGGTCTAAATTTGACCTAGCTTCCTAGACTGATCTCCCACTAGAGGGAGAAATAATCCTGTGAATAGAAATATTCTCAATGGTGTAGTTTCCAGGAGTTCTTCTTGGCCTGGTGATTAGACTTTGGTCACCCCAGAGCTTCACAGTAGAGCTTGTCAGAAGTTTTCTTTCCTGCAGAAAGTTTAGATGAAGACAGTCTTGTGTTTGTTTTTTGTTTTCAGCAAAATTTTTCATGTTTTTTTTTTTAATTGAAAACAGAAAAATTTTAGCTGAAAACCAATAATTTTAATTTGGAAATGCTACTGCAGTGAAAGTTGTACTCTGGGTGCCTCATGCCCCCATTCTGGTCTATGGCTCAGGCTACAACTCCTACGATGCACCACAGTGTCCTCGCTTGTTTAGCCACTGTAATGCATCATGGGAGATGTGGTCTGCCTGGGGAACCTAGCCTATAGAGGATAATGGGGGCATGAGGTACTACAGCTCCCTTAAGGCATCATGGTGGCATTTCCAAATGTAATTTTTTTTGTTTGTTTTTGGCCGAAATTCTGTGGTTTTCCAGTGTTCGATTTTTCGATGAAAAAGTTGAAAGTTTTCCATGGAAAGTACACTTTTCACAATACATTTTGTTGTCTTAAAAACCCAATTTTCTGTCAAACAAAAGGTGCACTGAAAATTTTCAACCAGCCCTACTACATAGTTTGGTTGCAAAATAAGAGGGGGAAGAGGGAGAAAAGAGAGAGAGCTTTTATTTTAACAGCTATTCTCAAGTTTGTAAGCAATTTCCTGAAGTGCTCTTAAAAAAAAAAACAAAAAAACAGAAAAAGGCACTCTTATAGTGGAATAAGAGTGTTCACAGAGAGGGTTAAGAGAAAAGGAGGCACTGCTATATCCATTTTACAGATGGGATAAAGGAGGTTAAATGATTTCCTGAAGGTCATACACTAAGTCAGTGGGCAGGTAGTGATCAAAAACACAGCAGTAATGTTTAAATAATCTGTTAGATTGTAGAACTCCATTGGAGAAAATGCAGTATTCCATAAGGGTAGTTTTATTTTCTGGTTATTAAAATTGTGCTGTCAATATTATAGCTTACTAACCATATCATACTTGGCTAGCTCACCAAGCATGTATTCAAGCTGATGGACATATCCCAATGGAACTAATATATGTATCCAGACCTCTGTATACAATATACATTGTCACGGTGCCATTGAAAGAACTGTGCCAGTCCATTGTATTCTTTGGAAAACCCTGGAAGATATTTGCAGCAGTGACAATAACATAACATATTTTTATTAATCTTACTGTGCAATAAATATTATTATTGATATGGCTATACAGACAGCCAGGATGGGGTTTTGTATAGCATGTGGAATCTAGACAAAAGGTTTCAGAGACATTAAAGAGTCAGTGGAGAAGCAAAACAGTTCAACTAAAAGACTCGTTCCATTTTTAAAAATCTATGTAAATTGATTTTGCATTGCAGTTAAAAATATGAAGAAAAGGATGTTGTACTGCTATTAGTGGTTGTGATGGGACACTAAAATCAGTAAGTGGTTGATGTCAAACTATACCTGAGTTTTTATAAAAGATACATATTATCAACAAAAAGACATACATATGTCAAACACCAGGAAATATCTTGGAAAACCTAGGGATGTCTTTCAATCAGAGCCTTCCTCTAAAACAGCAGTTCTCAACCAGGGGTCTGGGGCCGTCTGGGGGGCCGCGAGCAGATTTCACGGGGTCTGCCAAGCAGGACCGCATTAGACTCAATGAGGCCCAGGGCAGAAAGCCTAGCCTCCCCATCCTGGTCTGAAGTGTGAGGCTTTGAGTCCCTCCACTTGGGGCTGAAGCCAAAGCCTGAACAACTTAGCTTTGCAGGGCCCCGGGCAACTGCCCTGCTTGCTACCCCCTAACGCTGGCCCTGACTTTTATATGCAGAAAAACAGTTGTTGTGGCCCAGGTGGGCCGTAGAGATTTTATAGCATGTTGCAGGGGCCTCAGAAAGAAAAAGGTTGAGAACCCTTGCTCTAAAGCACTTCTCTTCATGGCCGGCTGGTCACCTCTGAACCTTCTCATTGTAGGGCCACCCTTGCAGAGGAACTTTTTCCAGCATGCTTTTCTGACAGGTAGCTGGTTCTTTACATTTGGCAGAGACGAGCAGCTGCAGCTCTAACGTAGCTATTTGGCAGCTGTGACTACTTTTTGCTGCATCTTCTGCCTTTCTAGCTGATAAGTATTTTCCTTTCTGCTTTTCTTTTTTCCTATTATTCAGAAGATGGTACATCTCACTGTGCCTTGAATTCATTCTTAGGCTTAGGTACTGCAGCAGTGGAGTTATGTGAAAATGTACAGTTGTGTACCAATCTGACGTCCCTGGATGACAGGTGGATTAAAGGTGGAGTGGGAGCCATGCACCTCAGTTTCCATAAACAGATCCTTCATGTTACTGCAACCTAGTTGTTTGTGGTTTTTTTGTATTCTCTCATTCATATTTACTCCTGCACATTTGGCAGAAATATTTTGAAACATAAGATTTAAAATCTCCATAAATATATTCTGCTGGAGCAATCTGACTTCTCTTTCTCCACTGTCTGAAAGCTCCTTTCCCGAAGTCCCCAGAAAGAAATCCCAGTATGAATCTACTCAAGAGTAATTTATACAATACCTGTCTTTGCTTTGGTCTCTTCAGGCTACCAAAGAGAGCTTCTCTACCAAAGGGATGATGGCTCTTTCAGTGCCTTTGGAAACAGTGACTCCTCTGGGAGCACATGGTAAGTAATTTTGCCAGAAAAAGAAAATACTCAGTTTGGAATTTTGTCAAATATTTGCATATTTCACTGGGACTAAAACATTTGTCAAACTGGTAAAAATGCCCAGATATGGCTGCAGTCTGGTTTTCGGTATGTCTTTAGGCCAATTTGTAAGATTCTCTAAGAGACAAGGTGGGTGAGGGAATATCTTTTATTGGTGAAAGAGACAAACTTTCAAGCTTACACAGAATTTACTGTCTTTTTAGCCTAGACGATCTAAGGCCATTATTAGGACAGAGTTTTTTAGCTTCACAAAAGATGAGTAGTGAGTCACTTTCATCAGAGGATTTGTTGATTGAAATGCTTGGAGGTCATTCTTCTATCCCAGAGAATAGCTCAGTAGAACAGAAAGCATTTTATAATGGAACCAATGAAGTACACTGCACATTTGACTGCTAGACACAACACAAAGGGTGAAATTTTGTGCTGTGAAACCCATAGTCTCCTCGGCCTTTAAGCCACCATTGCGTCCTCTCAATTCCAGGCTGCTTTGGGGCCGGAGTAACCCCCAGCATAATTTAGGGAGCTGTTTTAAATTATGGCAGACCTGACTGGACTGACGCTGTGGAGCTTCTTGGAAATCACAGCTGTTCAGAATGGCTGTAATGCTCTGTGCCATAGTGCCACCCTCCTCCATTCCCAATATGTGCCATACTCCAGGGCCATGGTTCTCAACCTATTTATCATTGTGGGCCACCATGTGGAGCGGCCAGGCACCTGGGAATCAAGACCCTGCTGCATGGTCCGGTGGCCATTAGCTCACATCTGAGCCGCAGCTGTGTGCTAACTGGGATACACGTGAGCCGCGGCCCGCATGTTGAGAACCGCTGCTCCAGGGCTTGTGAGGGGCAATGAAGCCTAGTGCTGTCCTTCACAGTGCCTTTGGTTGTGGGGGAGGAGGTTCAGCCCAGCAGGCTGAAGTGCTTTTAGGATCCCTGTTTGCTCCTGCAGCAGTGTATGAGGACTGGAGCAGGAGGGAGAATCCCTCCCAAAATATTATGGTGTTAAAGATAATTTCATGCTATTACAAAAAATAGGGATAGCTCTGAGCATTGTTCTGTCCATGCTCAGCAAATAAATCGTAGCTGTGCTGTTGAGTGACTCATCAACCTTGAAGCTGTTCAGATACATTTAGGATTATTTGCCAAAGTTCTGAACATCTTTTAAACCTTTCTTTACTGAAGGCCCATGGGATGAACAGTCTCTCTGAGGGTGAAATTAGACCCTGCCCAGAGGGCCAGCACAGGGGCTATGCCCCACTCTGAACAGGACCCCCTGTCAGCTCCTGGAGACCCCAGCTGGTAAGCCCTCTGGGCAAACCAAATAGCACACACAGTTCACCAGGGTACCTTCACCAAGTATCTTTATTATTGTCTTTGGTCTTGTGTTCCAGGTCCCACCAACATAGGAGCAGTTCCAGCTCCCTGGCTCAGCCTTTTATATTACTTGCCTTCTCCCAGCTATCCAGCCAGTGAACTAATTATCGCATTTGCTCATCAGGCTCTCTATTTGTGCAAGTGATTCCTTCTCCACCTTCCAACCCTGCTCCTACTCTAATTACACCAGTGGTTGTTATAAGTGACCCGGGTGCTAGCTTCTAAAAGTTCTCTTTATAGCTGCTAATAGCACCATGTCACACACTTCCCCCTTTATTTCTCCTAGCTTAGTTAGGGCCCCCTTTTCCAGTGGTGCTCAGTTTTCTCCTTGACATGTTTGATCTTCCTTATAGGGGTGATTGCCTTTGCCTCATTGCTTCTGGAGTTCTCTTAGTCTGACTTTCTGTGGGCCAGCTGTGAGGATTCTCCATCCACAGAATAAGAACTCCTTAGCTGGGGGTGTACCCCACAATTCCATTTCATCCCACAGGTCATCACAACAGCGATAAACCCACAGACCTTGGCTTTGGATCTGTCCCATCCTTTGTAGAGCATTCTCAGTCATCCTCCCCCACCAGGACCCCACCGTCTGATGGCCTCTCCTCCCCCTTAGCTGTTAAATTCTCAGGGATATTCCCTTTCTCTGGGGTACATTGGATTCACCTCCCACTCTTTCTTCGGGTTGTCCTTGTACAGGTGAGGCCTGCTCCTCCATCCCCTTTTCCTGCTTCTCCTCTACTCCAGTATTTCCTACCTCAATCCCATTTTCTTGGCTTGTTGGTTCCCATGTTGGTTCCCATCTAGGATTTACTCTTATCCACCCTTGTGGGCCTGGGGTCCCCTTTTTCCTACCATCCAATGAGGTTCCTTCCCCTGGGCCTTTCTTCTCCTACTTAAAGGGAATGGGTTCCAATCCATCCCTAGACCACACGATGGGGGAAAGTTCCCCCTACTCTGACCCCTTTCCATCAGAACTTCCCATGTACCTCTAATGGGACTGGCGCCACCAGATACGTTTTTTTCTCCTCATGTGTGCACTCTATGCCTAGAGCATCCCCCACCCGAACCCACTGTGATTTAACTAGCCTGCTCTGCAGGAGCGATCAATCGGCTGCCAAATCAATAATACCCATCTCTGGTCTTTGGCTAACTCTTACAGGAATTGTTTTTACTCCCTTCTGAGAGCTTCAGATCCCAGTCCAGTTGCAATATTCCTCCATTTCAAATACGGGCAGTCCCTTTCTGTCTCATTGGCAGCAGGTGATATCCTGGCTGGCTGAAATGGCCTTCCTTTCATCCTGTCTTGCACCAGCAGGTCTTCCTGCTAAGCAATCTCACATTATTACCCCCCTTCTCCCACTTGTATTGGACATACCACTTTTAAAAAAAAAAATCTGCTTCAACTGGCTGGTTTTACTGCTGCCTCCATTGTTTCTGGTTGGTGTCTCCTCACCCAGACTTGAGTGGTACCCGGGAGGTTCTGCAAAAACTGCTCGAATATCACACCTCCATTACCACTTCCACATCTTTCCCCCTTGGCCTTCTGCGTGACTGTTCTGGGCCCTACCTCAACAGTCCACCTGGCCATCCTAAATTTCTGTCTGTATCTTTCGGCTGACAAGCCTACCTGATCCTGCATAGCAGCTTTTAATACCTCATAATTCTTGGCCTACTCTTTGCTCAATGCCATGTAAGTGGCTTGGGCTTCTCCTGCCAGATAAGGTGCTAAACTGTAGGCCCCTAATCCTTTATCCTAGCCACACCATTAGCAGTTCTTTCAAAAGTCCGTAAGATTGCATCAGGATTATCCTTGGGGCCCATTTTACAGTGTACCAGCCCCCTGACTTCCATGTCTTGTGGCAGGACTTGTCACAGTTTGTGCTAACTGCTGCTATACCTGACACACTCACTGTTGCTCCACCTGCCATCCCAGCAGAGCTTGTTGCTTTGTCTGCTGCAATGCCTACAGCATCTTCTGCTTCTCCTTTTTTTTGCTCAGTCACAACATTAGCACCTCCATTTCCCCCCCAGATTCAGCTTATCCTCACATAGGCTGCCTCTCAACCTTCCTGGCTCTGGCTGACCAGCAGATCCCAGACAAGTCCCTGCTTGTAAACAGGTGCCCCCTTCAGCACTTGGAAGCCCTGGATGGTAACCCATCTGAACAAACCAAAGAGCACACACAGTCCACCAGATACCTTTTATTTATTTATTTATTTATTTTTATTTTTTCTGCCTTATGCTCCAGGTATACCACCACCAGAGCCTCCCCCATCCTGCTCCATGGCTCAGCCTTCTATACTGCTTGCCTTCTTCTCCAAGCTATCCATCTGGGGAGCTAAATACCTCATTAGCTCATCAGGTTCTCTACAGGTGTGAGTGATCCTTTCTCTCCTACCAACCCATTCCTGCTCTAACCACACCCTGTACCCTGCGTGCGCTAAGTGATGAGGGTGCTGGCTTCCAAATGCTCTCTTGATAGCTGCTAACAGCAACCTATCCCATCCACTTAGATCCCAGTTATCTCTTGAGGTCTTAAATGGGATTGAAGTGGTACATAGGCCTTGTTCTAGCCCTCTTCAAGGGACTGAATTTCCTCTTGAAGTGTTCGGATACTAAGATGATGGGCTCTGTAAAAGTATCTTGATAGATGAGCTGCATAAGGCAATCACTATCAGTCTAACTCATCTAAATAAGAATGATTTAAATTACTGGCCTGATCCAAAACTCCCTGAAGTCAGTCAGTCTTTTCACTGGTTTCAGTGAGCTTTGGATCAGGCTTAATATTGATAGAATGGAGAAAATAAAATTATCTGCATGGTGCTATCAAGATTGTGAACCTTGGTACATAAATAGTGTAGTTTCAGGATGTACATATGGCATAAGAAGAGGTCAATGGAAAGTTTCAAAATGTTCACAGTTAAGCCACAGAGGGTTGTTCTGATGTTATGATTCTGTGGGAAGGGTGTCTTGTTAAAATCACATTTATTGCTGTTCTACTTCATATAATATAGTTATAAAGTTCCTTGACAAACTTAGGCCCCAATCCTGCATACATGTACACACGTTTAATTTATGAGCAACAGCTGACTAAAGGTTACCATGTGCTGGCAGAATCGGAGCCTCTAATATGTATTTAGTTTTGAAATCTGAAGAGATAAAGAAAGTGTTGTTTTATGGACAGGAAAAATAACTATATTTGCTGATGAGTGGTTCTTAGCTGTTTCTTGCCGATTAATGCTCACTCTTCAGGGTATGTGTCTTCCTCTGTATTTGGAAAGTGTTTAGCACACTTAGGGCACTACAGCAGTCTGAATAATAAAACGTTTAATAGAAGAAGCTGTAATATATCATTAATTCTTTGTATTTGGTTAACCTTTCCCCCAAGGTTATCAGCTTTTGTATTACGATGTTTCCTGCAAGCTCGTCCATTCATAGATATTGATCCATACGTACTGAAGAAAACAGCTGATTGGATTGTCAAATATCAGAAACCTAATGGTGAATTCTGGGAACCTGGAAGAGTGATACACAGTGAACTTCAAGGAGGAAGTAGTAGCCCAATCACTCTCACAGCTTACATTATGACAACTCTATTTGGGTACCAAAATGATGAGGTATTAGAATACTTTGGTATTGTTTGTAGTTAATAAAATACCTCCTAAACTATCACAGTAATTCTTAGTCATTTTGCAGTTTTTAAAGACACTGAGGGATATCATAACAAGGACAATAACACATGATTTGGTTAAACTTTGCTACACTTCGCCTGATGGCATCCTTCCTGTCTACTGGTAGTAAGGAGTTCTGTTAAAACTGTGGAACATCCAGTCTCAGTGGACCTTTCCAAAAACTTAACTAAGTTGGGGGGAAAAGAGGCAAATATATCATAGTTGAGGCCCCAGACCCTGCACAGCAGATAAGCATGTGCTTAACTTTAAGGGTGTGAGCAGTCCCATTGACTTCAACAGGAGGGCTCACATGTTTCAAATTAAGTAAGTGCTTTGTTGGCTGAGGCCTTAATGCCTCTAGTGGTCATGTCTGTGACCCTGAAAGAGATTTTCTATATTTTCTTTTATATTAAAAAATGTTATTTCTCTTCCTTAATACATATTTCTTATAAATTCTAATATTGCAATGTAATGTTGCTGTTCCCTACATTCATTCTTTTGTGAACCGCTTTTTTAAATTCATGGTAGTATTAAATTAACATCTTTCAATACAATCTTTATTCCCAGAATGCCCTTGTTGTAGCAAATGCTGTAAACTTCTTGGAAACTAAATTAGAAGAAGGAATTTCAGATAACTATACACTGACACTTGTGACATATGCATTGTCATTGGCAAAAAGTATAAAAGCAAAAGAAGCCTTGGATGTGCTAAACCAGAGATCAGAGCAGCAAGGTACTGTAAAAAGCTCTTTATGCAGTAGTATGAATGGATTTTCTTCCAACTTAAAAAAAAGAAAGCACTGTTTGGCTGCATACAGACATAGGTTGTTAGTGCAGTATAGGGATCTATTTAGAATAAAATAGAACCCTAAAGGGCAATAATCCTGATGAAAACTATATGCAACTGAATAGAGTTTGTTATGAAGGTGGGGTATCAGCCTTAATGACAGTGTTCACTAGTGTGCAGTATGATTATATTATTGCAAAACATGAGCTTGCTGCCTTCCCACCTTGTTATGAGTGCCCGTCAGATCTCGCTAGCTAAACAGGGTCAGACCAGGTAAATTATTCTGATGATAAGCCTCAAAAGAGCCTGGCCCAGCAAATTCTTACTACCAAGTGTAATGCTTACTACTACGATGAGTCCCATTCACTTCAGTGGGATTCTTTCTGGTACTAAGCACTATGCCTCTTTAGTAAGTGTTCTCTGAATTGTGTCCTTCTATAATTATACGTAAAGGGCTGATCCAAAATCCCTTGAAGTCAGTAGGAGTCATTGTATGGATTCTGGTGGGTTTTGTATCTGGCGTTCAGCCCCAGTTCAGTAAAGCGTTTAAACACATGACCAAGTCCATCTCTAACCAGCCAAGCATTTAAGCACAAGCTTAATTTGAACCATGTTCTGAAGTGCCTTGCTGGATCCTATGGGTAAACATAAATAGGCAGGTTTTTCCTCAGCTATTGAGCATTTATTCATGGCTTCGGCTCTGACATCAGTGATGATCTCTTTTCCAGGAGAATTTCGATTCTGGACGTCTCCAGCCCCTCAACTGTCTGACTCATGGCAGCCACGCTCCGTAGACATTGAACTTGCAGCTTATGCTCTGCTCTCTCACTTTCAGCAAGATAGATTATCCGAGGGGATCCCTATTATGAAATGGTTAAGCCAGCAAAGAAACCATCTTGGAGGTTATTCGTCGACTCAGGTCAGAGTCATCTTTAGAAGCTTTGTTGATGCTTTGCTATACATAAATGTACTTTCCTAATATACACGTCAGCCCAGATGTTTAAAGGTGTTTAGGTGTTGCTGCACTCAGCATTTTAATGCTTAAGTCTGATTTTCAAAAGTGATTTAAGCACTTAGGATCCTAAATGCCATTGATGGCCAATGGGATTTAAACTGAAGTGCCTAAATCACTTTTGAAAATGAGTTTTAGGCTCCTCAGGCATTGCAACGTGAGAGTGGCAACATCTAAAGACCTTTAAACATCTGGGCCTTCACTTTTAATTTTTTTAAATGTTTCTATAGCATATATTGATTGTTTCTTATTCTGTAACAAATAGTTCTCATTAAGCACACGCTTAAAGTCTCTGCTGGATTAGGTCTATACACAGACTATACATTTTCTCTAATAAACATGTTAAACAAAGAAAAAGAAGAGCAGTTCAAATATTTTTAAAGGGAAAATATTAAAAAGAAAGCAACAAGAACTGAAATTAAGGGGAGGAAGTGATATTTTCAGCTAAAAAAAAATTCTCACCTGCATGTATATATCTTTCCTATTGAGGATGATATTGAAACAAAATCCATTATTTTATTAAATGATTGCATATTGTGCTGCATTCTGCATCTCAGACCATATCTGCACCCTATTTTGTTGGTAACATCTTTGAGATCTCTCTTTTTTGGTCTTTGTAGTATTTCCCTATTTCACAGGGTTGTTGGGAGGCTGAACTCAGTTAAAGTGTTTGGGACCCTCAGATGGAAGATGTTCTCTAAATGCAAGAGGTCATTATTAGGCCAGGTCACCCCTCCTGCTGAGAAAGCCACAGAGGAGAGTTGGGGGGAGGTGTGGGAGAGCCCATGGATTTCCTCTGTATTCCTTTTAGGGATAGAGGTGAGATTTGCCCACTGTATGGTGAGAAGGGGTTGGCCCTTGAATGTTGCTGCTATCAGGAGATCCAGGGGATGCACAGGGCCATGCATGTAGCGTCCCTGCACTGGCTCTGACTTGGTTCTGAGGACTGTTGTGCCCCTCCTTTCAGCTCCGTGGCAGTGTGATTCTGCCTGTGGCTGCCCCAGCACATACCTGAAAATAGGGGTTCCCAGCATGGAGATGCTGCAGAAAAATATGGCATCCAGTGGCTTTTGCTGTCCTGCAGATTCCCCAAGGTTTGTGGGGAAAATGATGAATGTCTACCCTGGCCCTGCTCCTGACGCTTCCTCCCTTGGTCTTCCCCTCTCTGTGTGTGGGACCCTGGACCCTTGGACAGGGTATCTGTGGAAACAGGCCAGAGGAGATGGTGCCGGGTAATCAGCTGACCTTACCTTCTGCACTAGTAGGGCTCACTTTATGTATAAATCAATATGACATGGTCTGGCCCTTTATTGTTTTTATTAATTACTAGCAACAATAAGGGACATTTCACACTAGTGCAACTGCCAAACTCTCTTCGAAAATTGTTATTGTTTTTGGAGTCAATGAATAGTCATGAAGAATAGCCAGTTGTCATTGTCAAATTACAGTTGTTCTTAACTGCATCTGTAGTACATCCCCAATATCCATTTTATTGAGACCACATTACCCAAGTTGTGTTGGCATCCAACAGGATCTATATAGTACTTGAGAATGCATTAGTTTAAGCTAGCTGTTTATTGTAAGATGTGGTCTCAGTCAAGTACAATGTCTTATCTCATTCTCACTGCCTTTTACCAAGGTTCATATTCAATTCAATTTTTCAAATGTCAGCAGTAATCTGAGAGATATTAGTTCTGTTAAATGAAGAATAAATTTGTGAAACCAGTACAGTTTCCCACAGATTCAAGGATGTTCTTCGTAACACGTTACTTCTATTATTATTAATTGAAAGACTGATTAAAGCAATATCTCAGTTGCAAATAGCTTTCAGATTGTTTTCCAGATGGTATTTTTATTTTGGAGTTTAAAAATCTAGCAGCATGTCACTGTAGTACCATCATGGTGAAGCTCACCAATGAATTTAATCCATCCCTTTATCCACTGTTTCTCACAATAAAGGTTAGATTTATCTATTTCAATTTTGACATTTCTCCAAAGAAAATAATGTCTTTATAGCTTGCTCTTACTTAATTTTTGTGTGTGACCCCAAAGCATCTTTGTTACATTTAAAGAGTGAATTATTTTATATTAGCTAGAGCATTTCCCTGACTTGTAAGAGATTTAAAGCGTTTAAACACATGACCAAGTCCATCTCTAACCAGCCAAGCTTTTAAGCACAAGCTTAATTTGAACCATGTTCTGAAGTGCCTTGCTGCTGGATCCTATAGGTAAACAAAATAGGCAAGAGATTTCCATATTGGAGAGTTTGTGTCATTATCAAACAGTGAGGTTAGACAGCTGTTGGCTGTCTGTGACATACTTTTCTAACTTAAACTATCATAAACTACTTTCTGATTTGTATGTCTGCAATATATAAAGTATGATCAGAATGTTTTATTTTAAAACATTTTTAATTTGTGTGTGCGTGCGCGCGCGTGTGGACAATTATAAAGGAATAATGCTCAATTCAACCAAAGAATAATATATTTATAACATCCCTCATGGACATCATGATCCAGTTTGATATATGAATTGCTGAAATTCTGTTAAGGGATTAATATTCTCTTCTACTATTTTTCCTAGCCATTTACTTACAAGTAACCTCAAATATTTCATATCCTTGTTGTTCAGTCTGCATGGCATCACAATAACAGTTCATCCATGTTGACATGAGAGCTTGTTTGAGTAATAGTGTGTTTGCAGTTGCATTCAGGATGGAGTTTATGGGCTTGATCCTCTAGTCCTTAATACGATGTGCAGTTCCATTCACTTCAGTATGAGAGAGGTCTTGTAAGATCTGGCCATCAATCCGTTTGGTTCCCAAACACCTGAAATTTGAGTAGAGTGGTGACAGTTATCCCATTTTTTGTTATTGATTGCTCTCCTACTATAAAGGGACCATCATCTTTAAGTATGAGAGACCAGACAGTGTTCTTTTGTAGGGTAAATCTTGGTCCTCTCCTGAGAAATGTCTACCAGTTGCAACCTACATTTATTTTCTCCTGTAGTCCATAATTTACATCTTCTCTACCATACTGTTTCATCTAAGTCCTCAGGCTGGAATTCCAAGTGGTAGTGATTCAGTCCTCTGTGAACTTCACCACTCAGTCTGAATTTTCCAGATTTTAAGGAATCAGTGAAGTAGATAATTTGAGAACATGGCCAGGAGCAAAAAAAATAGAGATTTCTGATGTTCCTGATCGACTAGTCAGCACATACTATTATATTTATGACTGGCACAGTCAGAGTTGCATTGTTAATGAATGTTTGCTGTCATATTACAATTTTCCTATTACTAGAAGGTGACCTAAGATTGAATAATTAAAACCCCTGTGTGCCAAATCCACAGAGCCCAGTGTTTCTATTACCAACAGCTAAGAATAGACAATAAATCAAATAACTGAATTATGAAAAGGTCAAAGAAATACAACTCATCACCATATTTTTCAGAATATGAGTTATTAAAATTCTGATAATCATGACACAATTATAATGAGAACAGGATATTACAGTTCATGAATCTGTTATTGTTGCAATAATTATAAAGAGAATAGCAAATGCTTTAAACTTAATCCATTCTCTGACAATGTAAAGACTCAAATTAAGTCATTGTCTTGTTCAGATCCCATACTAAACTCGAGGGCCAAATTTCGAAAAACTGCCTTTTAACTTAGGCATGTACTTTTGCACACCCAGATATTTTGCACCTAAAAAAGGAGAATTTGTGTGCCTGCAGAATAATGATGTACAAACAAATACTGTGTTTTGTGGGTTCAGATGATTGCACAAAATGTTGGGAGCAAAAGGTCATAGAAGCTGAGGGGAATTCTCTTTGAAAAGTTGGCTGTAAGACTGGGCAAAAATTATTTTTACATTTTCTGTTTTTTACATCTGCAGTGTCTCAGAGGTACAGCTTTTTTGTTCCTATGATCGAGCCGCTCTGGAAAAGTGCTGTAGAATGTCTGATAGTTACAATTATTTCTGATTAGGCCAGATTGTGGCTGGCTCATTTCTTCCTTAATTGTCCTCCTACTGGCCAAGGCCTTTATAAACTTCACAGACCTTCATGGCATCTACAAATAAAAATCAAGCTGCAGTCCAGAGACAGTCCCAGAAGAAAGTTCCAAGAGTGTCTGGGGCTGCATTTCCTTTACTATAACCCCCCTTGCTCTGATGGGAGTCAGGCCTTTTAGTAGAGCCGTGATGCCAGAGAACATGGCATGGGAGCACCAGGGACCCACAACCCGAGCAGAAATACAGGATCTCCCCATGGATGACCCTGGATATCTGCATATCTCAGGGGTCTGGAGTTGGGGGGAAATCCCAACCTCCATGATGAAATGATATGGCAGTAACTGTGTGGTAATCCTCACAGGATTTTCCTCTTTCCTGGGTTTACTATGGGAGAGGTTGATCTGGCCCTGAGTAAGGACTTTAGGATGTGGCCCATTGTGACTATCACTAATATCTCATTTTATCTGTGGAGGAAGCAGTAGTAATATTCCAGCAGAAATGGTTGTCATTACCAAACTGTCAGCTAGATGGACAGTGCAGTCTGCACAGAAGGGTCAGAAAGCCCCAATTATCTAAGACCTAGCCTACATACTGACTTACTTGAATTAGTTAGGAACTGATTATTTTATTAAATAGATGCAACCCTTATGTATATACTCTTAAATCAGGTTAAGAGTGTCCATGCTAAGAGGTCGCATTAATTTAATGCAATTTTTGGGTATAGACAAAATTTAACAGATACTGGCACTCACCTAGTTTGCAGGCTTTTATATTTAATATAAAAGCATGTGTTTCTCTCAACAGGACACCATCGTGGCCCTGCAAGCCTTGAGTATATTTGCAGCTCTCATTACTTCCAGAAAAACAGGAATTGATCTAACAGTGACTGGACCTAGTCTGGAAGCTCCAGTAACGTTTTCAGTTGATACTCAAAACCGTTTTCTTCTTCAGACCAAAGAGGTACTGTAGAAAATGAGGAAGAATTCTAATCAATCCTGTTACTTGAAGATATTTTAAATATGTTTAAATCACCATGTCATTCTTTCAGATTGCACCTATGCAACCGATGGCCGTTTCAGTTTCAGCAGAGGGTGTCGGGTTTGCCATCTTTCAGGTACGCAGGAAGATATTTTATACTTACTCTTTTTTTTAAGATCCCTTTTAAAATGTGGTTTTTGAAGAAAGAATGTTAATAGGAAATTTCATAAAACTAGATAACTAGGAAGAATCTTGTATTTATATGACAAGAGACAAAGCAGGTGAGGTAATACTTGTCTCTCTCATCAACAAAAGTTGGTCCAATAAAATATATTACTTCACTGCACAGTCACTGAAGCCAGTGTGATTGGATAGGTTGTAAATCAGTGCAATACATGGGTACACTCTTAGTAATTTATAGATTACCTTTCCCACTTCTGAACTGTCACAGTTGTTTAAATACTGTACAGCAACACTTCACAATTGTTTAGGGCAGAAAGGGAAGAAGGCCAAGTTCTCTTTAGCAGGATTCAGCCATTTTGTGCTACTCTAACAAGACATACTTCCCAGTATAAGGGAAATATGTGGGAGGAGGAGGGAAGGAAAAGAAGTGAAAGAAGTGTAGCGGAACTTCACTTTGCCAAACCTCTGCTGGGATCCAGAGGACCTCATGGTATGAATTCAAGCAGCCCTAACTTAATTTTTGTCTTCTCTGTCTTAACCTAGGGCTGGCACCGATTGGTCCTCAGAGGGACCAGTAACTGGCTCCCTTATGCTTCTCAGTTTCCTAGCTAG
This sequence comes from Trachemys scripta elegans, assembly GCF_013100865.1. Taxonomy (NCBI): domain Eukaryota; kingdom Metazoa; phylum Chordata; order Testudines; family Emydidae; genus Trachemys; species Trachemys scripta. Next base: position 147,097,363 of record NC_048300.1, on the reverse strand, counting down.
CAGAGCTCAGCTGCCAAAGGGAATCTTATTCATTATGTTCAATGAAATTTCAGAGGCAATATATGTAGGGAAAAGTAGGAATATAGGAATTGCCATTCTGAATCAGGCCTCCCATCTAGTCCAGTATCCTATATGACAGTAGTCACTGCGAGATGCTTCAGAGGAAGGAGCAAGAAACCCTGTAGCAGACAGTATGGAAAAGCTAGATTTTATCTAGCATGAGGATTAAGCCCATTCTTCTTTATTGAAAAATAGAGATCACTGTATATCTGGTAGCTATAGCCTGTTTTACCACAATGCTTGAAAAGGCTCCCACCATTACTATGCCTACTCAGGGAAAATTGAGCTTAATCTATCCTGGCCATAAGTTTTAAGTCAGAAAAAATTCCAATTCCAGTTCCAGTTTCTTATAATCTGTTTGACCTTCTCATTGATGTCCTGACATAGCTGGGAGACCAGGAAAGAGAACTGAGAGCTTGTTCTTTTAAAATGATAAATATTTGGATAAGTATCAGAGGGGTAGCCGTGTTAGTCTGAATCTGTAAAAAGCAACAGAGGATCCTGTGGCACCTTTGAGACTAACAAAAGTATTGGGAGCATAAGCTTTCGTGGGTAAGAACCTCACTTCTTCAGATGCAAGGACTTGTAAATGCATAAAAAATATGGATGATTTATGAGTCTGCAGTCATTGCAGCTTGATGCTGAATGAACAACGTACATATCTTTAACTGCTGTTCATTTGAAAATGTCCAGTGAAGGCAGGGGGCTGGACTTGATGACCTTTCAAGGTCCCTTCCAGTTCTAGGAGATGGGATATCTCCATTAATTTTTTTTCTTGCAGCTTGGCAGAGCAAAGACAAGGCATTGGAGTAAGGCATTTCATCCAAGAAAACTATTCTTAGGTGGGACCACCTCTTTCCTCCTGCTTCCCTTGGTGGGGTTGCTTTTCAGGAAGGAGCTCTGATATTGTTCAAATCAGATTTCTCTTTTTCCCAGCTGCAAGCAGGATCTGGATCTTGTGTGCTAAATCAGATAGCATATGACAGCATGATCGTATTTCTTCAGCTGGGTTCCACTGTCCTAGACCTTATTAGAGTGCAGTAGTCAGACACTCTATTCTGTGGATCTGACTTTACTTCCAGATGTAGCATGGCACACACTGATTCATTTAAATACCAGAAAGTACCATGCCATCTCCTGTTGGGATCTCAAGGACTGACCATTATTGGAAGAGCCTTAGTTCTCCACAAGATAGATTCTTAGAAAAACCTGTGTAATTCTTGATGATTCTGCTAGTTACTTTGTAACCTTCTCTGACATTGGTCTCAGTGGGCTGTAAATGAGTTTCAGCTGCCTCTACTCCAAACCCTCTAGGTTGCCATGGATATTGCAGAGGCCAACATTTTTCTTGTAGTCTCTTGGTTTTGCAGTTGATAAACTTGCACAGCAAGCTATTGTCCTTGGAGAGGAGCAGGATTAGTCCATCCCTACATTTTTAAAAGAAAGGTAGCTCTGGCCTGGTATGGGCAGACAGTGTGCGTGTCCTAAAGAAATTTATCTTTTCTCTCCTTAAGCCTTTTGGATAAAGGGCCAGATCCCCAGTTGATGTAAATCAGCCTATCTCCATTGAAACGGAGCCACAGCGATTTACACCAGTTGAGGATCTGTCTGGAGACGTGCATTTTCCCAACACGTTTTCACCAAGGATAATAAATAATTAAAAGAGAGAAAATGCTGCAAATATTTCCTCCAACAAATGCCCTCAGCCAAATACATGTTTGTTATGGTGATAGTTTAAGAATAAGAAAGAGAGAGGAAGTTGTCCTTGACTGTATGAAGACCTTCAAAATAACTCACATTTTTTGGATGTGATACCATTGAAGTTATTTTCTTAAAGTTCTTTTGGATGCAAAATATTAAATTTCAGTTTCCTCTCCCTGCCCCTCTCTGGTATTCCCCTGTGTTACAAGAAGAGTGGACAAGTCTGTCGTTAACTGATTCTCTGCTGTTTAGTTAGGTTGCACCAAGGAAGGTGACTTCAGTTAACCTTTTTATATTAAGAACTGTTTCCATTCCTGTGCGAACCTCCCCTCACCCATGAGAAGGGAGGAAGGGAAAGTCAGACCTTAGCAGCAGTAACTCATTCCAGTAAAATGTTTGCTAATTGACCTGTTCAGTATGTTGCTTCAGATGTCCATGTGCTGGTAGTAAATGCTCATGCTTTTGTTTTTCCTGGCAAAAGCTAAAACAACTTGTTTCTGTGATGACAAATTGCTGTGTGGGTTCCAGCTTGATTATACCAAACTTACACCATGTCTCCAATAAACTGACCACTCTATCCTCTGTGTTATTCCTGAACTTGTTCAGTTGCCTCGGGACACGTTATTGTTCAAGAGAAGTTTTCATTTCAGAGCCAGTGGTGTTTTGCCATCTTTGTGGTGTCTTTATTGAATCATCTCTATACTTGAGTGCTAAATTCAGAGGTGCCATACAGAGTGACAGGAGTAAATATCTGTAAGTTGGAGTACATGGTGTAACTTACACAAGAAGGGGTCAGAAGATAGAGCAGGAAAAGTAGCTCACAGAAAATTAAAGGGCCCTCTGCTTTTACTGATTTACTTGTACCACACTTTGTGGTACCTTTGAATTTAGACTAATATCTTTTCTTTCATTGCCTGGCACCATGCTAACTGATTGTAATGCAATGGAGTACAATTTCCTACATCCTCTCCTATTGTACTGTTGTAGTGAGGTATATAGTGATGGCATATAGTGATGTATGGCAGTTTGTTCATCTTTTCAAATACAACTAATTCTCTACTACTTTCATATAATGAGCAGAAAGTAAAGTTCTCTCTGCTGTTCCCAGAGATTTATCTAGAAGGCCAAGAAGACAGGGAGGGAGTATTGATTTGTATATGAAAACTATCTAAAAGCTGACTTTCCTTTTGTTGGATATAATCGCAGGTCTGTCAAACCAATGTATATTAGCACTTAATTGTAAAAGTTTTCTCACCATCTTGTAGTTGTTTTTGTCATTCTAGGAATTTCAAAGTTGAGCTTTTCATTGTATCACGTGCTCTTCTCCTTGAGGTGCTGAATTATAAACTCTTGGTCTGGTCCCTTTCCAGATACCCAACCATGCTTGTGTACTGTGTTTTGGTGGGACGATATTGCCATTATAATTCAATATCACATGGCAAGTTTCTCAGTCTTAAGGCATCTGACATTTATGTCTAACTCTCAGCAACTTCTAAATGCTTTGTGTCTGGCATGTTTGGTCCTCTACACCACACCAGCCACTTCCCTTCCATGGTGAATGTTCTCTAATGACTGGCACAAGAAAGTGCTCATGGTCATTTAATCCTGACCTCAGCATCTTTGGTTTGGCTGTTCACATTTATACTTTCCTAAAATGTTGTGATAATCAGATCATCACCTAATTAGTCAGACCTTCCTGAAGAAATTCTTGTTCTACAACCCTTCTCCAGCTGTTTAAAGCTGCTGATGCACATCTCGTACACTAAATAAATCAGGAATCCTCTGCAGGGGTGTCTAGTGTATTGGCTTGTTTTATATGTATACCACTGTCCTCTGCTAGATACACTGTCACATTTCCTTGTGTAGCTCACCTGGCAGAGGCCTGCATTTGTTGAACAGGCAGGTGAAAGCTCAATTACTGCTATTTCTGATTTGTATTTAGCTGATGACTGTCATGGTGTCTTTTTATTAATGAACTAGCTGATGTGATAAATTGGTCCTTATTAAGGTTTAAATAAATATCTCTCTCTATTATACTGAGCTTAGAGTAAAATGCTAACCATAATCTATTTTGAATGTAGAATTGCTATAATAAATCACACCTCACACACAGGATCAAGGTAAATTCCGTAAATAAAACTATTTTGTGAGTAAAAATTCCTATTTGCTCTCCTTCCATATTCTCAAGTACATGAACATTTTTCCTTTCTAACTCTGTTAGTGTCATTGTCCAGAGTTTTCTTTCATTGCATTTCAGAATTGACAGGAACTATCTGCAGCAGTGCACATTATCAAATGGTGGAAGCTAGTTAGAAAATTCCCACGTTTCACAGAACTCACACATTTTCCTCAGTCAGGCTCTGCTAAGGTTTTGGTGGATGGCACTGTATCATAAGACATTCAGAGTGTTGCACTTGTAGCTTTCTGACACTTCCTGTATTCCTTTGAATATCACATACTGATCTGTCAACAAAAAGTATTCAGTGGCTACTGATGGCTGCCATTGGACCACAAACAGAGAATTTTGAGAATCCAGATTTTAGACAATAGCTACACTTAATATGATCTGTTCTCTGGAGTTCTATCATTATAGACTTTGAGATCAACCCAACTGTATTATTGAACTCATTTTTGCTGTACAGACGTCATCTATGTTTTGTGTTTGTACTCCCATAGCTCAACATTATTTACAACGTGAAACATTCAGTCACTGGTAGAAGGCGCAGATCTATCCAAAGTCAAGAAGCTTTTGACTTAGATGTTGTTGTAAAGGATGACAAAAATGACATAAACCATTTTACCGTAAATGTATGTACAAGGTAAGTAACTCATTTGGTGCTTCTGCTGCTTCTCTTGATCTGTACAGTATTGATACTATTTAAGAGGTGTGAAGTATGTATTTTTTAATGCCTGTGATTTAGATGTATATCTACTATAGAAGAAATGAATGACTTCATAGAAGGGACCAATTATTAAATTCAGAAGCAAATATTTAAACCACCAAAGAGAGAGAGCTTATTAGCTCTGAACAGATATTAATTGACATAATTATAAAAAGCAAAGCTGCCATTTGTCATCTAATTTTTTTCTAAGTATGAGGGTTTCATAAAGATTAGAGATATATGGAAGTGTTTATATGCACAATAATATCATTTGAAGTTTCAAAGGTTTCTGGTTATCTGTGCTGCTCAGTAATAGAAGATCTGCAGGTTTTATCACCAAGGAATTTGTGAATAAGTAGAGCTGGTGCAGAACATTTTTGACAGAATGAAATTTTGTCACAATACGCTGTTTTGTTGAAACTGAAACGTTTTGTGGAGATTGGTTTTGAGAAAAACTTTGTTAGGTGAGGGGAGAACAAGGCTGTCATATTCTGTAGCCTGGTATGTCTGAGACCCAAATTCAAGTCCCTGCTCTGCCTGATTCAGAGTGATCTGCAATGAAAAACTCTCTGCTCTGAGTCAGACAGAGCAAGAACGTAAACCCAGGTCTCCCACATCACAGCCAGTGCCCTACTACCAGGCTGTAGAGCATGACTGAAACACACAGCGCACCTTCCCATTTTGAAAAGTGCTCGGTTTCAGTGTGAAAATGGACATTGTTCTTCCAAAAACAATCAAAAGGTTTTGTTTCCATTCCAATATGGAACAAAGGGTACCAGCTGTGATAGTGTTTTTTGTGATGTGAATACATGTCCACTAGAAGTGGACTGAGATCACCAAACTCAGTTCCTATAGGCCACTGAATAGCCATTGGATATTATCAGCTTTTATATTTGGGTTAGCAGTGAACAGGTGACATAGAACCTCCATATCTCATTAGTTACCTCTGAGCCATCCAATCAGACAACAGAATTGTGTTCTTAATTCCTTTGCTGGCTTTCTTTGTTACTTGGCATGACATTGAATGTATATATTAAAGGGAAGCATTTAAGAAAACATCTTTCTGTAGCAGTTTTCTCATTAGACACATCCTATTGTGGTTAAAGAGCACTGGATACTTCACAGAAAACCCTGAAGGACATTGTGCTTGTATATTATATATTTACATTTTTCCCTTCTTTCTGTGCTTTACTACCAAGGACACTGGGAGAAAAACAGTCTTTAAGAGCTTATCTGTTCCTGTTGAATATTTCCTCCCTCGAAATCGCAGCTCCCTTCTTGTGACATTATAATCATTTCCATGCAAACATGACCTTTGCAAACCATCACATTGTTCATGCTGCTTATTTTTTATACCCCTTCTCTCTACACTCTTTGTATGTTATTTATTTAAACTGTAAACTCTTCAGGGCAATGTCTGTGTGTCACTCTGTTTGTACAGTGCCTAGCACAATGGGGCCCTGATCACAGTTGGAACTTCTTGCTTCACCATAATACAAATAATAATGTGTGTGTGTGTGTGTATGTATATATATATATATATATATATATATATATAGCCAGATGTGAGGTCAGTGCATAAACAATTGACTTCATTGGGTAATAACCAACAGGAGCGTATAAAATCTTGACAACAAAAGTCTTGATTACATGTATATGTCTCTGGTAATAACCCCAGTGATACAGGTGGAGGTCAGGGACACTGCAGCGTATAAGCTGAGCTGTCTGTAAACAGGATGTTTTTCAAAGTTTTCTGTTAAATGAACTCCAGCACAAATTGTAGACACTTCAGCAACAAATTCTGGGCTAAGTTACACCACTGGCTTGGGAGTAATCTTATCTGGATGTCCCCATTTTCTTTCCCTGGCTGAAATATCTGATTCAGAGCTTTTGGCCAATGATACAGCCTGGAGGGACCCCATCTCTCCCCTCTTCTGGGATGCTGAGAGGCACTGCCACTTTTGACATCTTTCTCTGTGCAGCCACTTCAGAATGGTACATGGTCATTCAGGACCAAGCTCCATCAGTCTGGAGCCTAAGGTAGTACACATGAGTCCTGATGGCTCTGTGCCAATGCATTGTGGGCAGGATTTGACCCTTAGAGTAACGGAACTGTGCCTGGATCTGCTAATCAGACTGTTTTTCTCTGATTAATGGGACACGTTCATATCATGCGTACTGAATGCCTAAATAATTTTACTGTTAGTCATTTTGGAATCCATATAACATGATGTGATTTTCCATTTCAGCATAATCTAGAAATCATAGCAAGATGCAGGTTGTTAGTTCAGGAGAATTCTTAAGCTGTGGACTGGTTTGAATAGTTACCGGTATGCATCTTTGGCCAATGGCTGCAAACATCTCAAAGTTTTTTCCAATACCAACCAGCAGAAATTCTGCCTTGCTTCAACCAGCTCTTTAGCTGACCTTGGCCAAAAGCACTAGGTTAACAGAATAACATTTACCCACCATGTGTCATCTGCATGCTGTTGACCTTTGCGTCTGTGATGTCTAACAAAATCTCCTAGTGGAAACTGTGCCAGACTGACAATATCCTGCAACCTCCTGGGTGAACCTTACAGAATTAAGATAAACTTTATTGAATTAAGTTAAACCTTATTGAATTAGGTTCAAAAATTTGGGGGCCTATTGTACTCAAAATGCTACTGTGTCCGTTATTGTGGCACTGTATGTAACTCCTCAAGTTGGAGAGAGATGCTAATGTAATTCTTTCAGTTATCAGATTCTTTGAAGCCACCTTCTGGAGAGGTGCCCATATATTAGTTCAAACTAGATTCCCCAGGGTCCAAGAGACAAAGAAAGGATTTTTGGATAAATAGCCTGTTTTACACAGGCTCATTGCTTTCTTCCTGATCCAGCAAACGGACAGGACCCGTGGTCCACAGAGGGCCCCAATTCTTAGAGAACGGTTGGAAGGAGTGGGCCTCCTGAGGCCCCATAAGACTGGATGCTTGTTATGAGCTGAAGCTGAGATGAACTGGTAACTACAAGGAAACCCTGCGGGTAGGGTGTTGAAAGACTGATCCTGTCAGAGCCCATGTTAGTGCTGGGGTAATCTCTGGTAAACGTTATTAGCATGCGTGTAGATTCTTTCATTGTAATATGTTTTCTCTGTAGTCCTTCTACCTTAAGAACAAAATAGGCTTGCATAGAAAAAGCTGTGTGGTAAATATAACTATGGGCAGTCCCACTGTTAACCATCCCTGAATAGACAGCAAGCAGGCCTGCTTGGGCAGCCTGCCTCTGCTGGGAACAACACAGTGATGGCCGGAAACTGTTCAGCCTGATGATCTCCAGGTCTGAAAGGCAAGAGAACTGTGTCTCCACACAAGAGGGGTGACAGAAGCCTGAGATTGGTTGCCCGTGTTGGACCATACAAGGGGAATACAGGTGCAGCTTCCCTGAACTCTGACAGCGGCATGATGGATTTTTGGTTAGAAAACTTGCAAGATTGGTAGAGGAACATGTGTTGTTGTTTCTAATTCTGGATGGCCTTGCCTCTGCATGCAGTGGGATTTCTGCGGTCTCTAAGGAATAGGAAGGCATGCTCCATTAGCTCTATTCACTCTGCCCTCTGTGCTTACTGGCTACATATACTTGATATCTGTGCATATTTGCTGCTCTGTGCTGCATGATGCAGAGGGGAGCAACAGCTCCTAGACTGCTGGAGGAATGATCTCATAACCCAAAGTTCCAGCTCAGGGTCTCCTTAACTCAATTAAGAGACAAGTTTTTCTTCTCACTTCTTTCCTTCTATCACTAGCCATTTTCTTAGCTGTGTATATGTGTGTGTGTGTGTGTGTGTGTGTGTTTTGAGGGCCCATGTTGCAGAGGAGACAAAAGCTGGGACTATCCCCTGCCTCTTTCTGTTTTTTTGGAGGAAGGCACATGTGTAATTGTTAGGGGGTAGATCTGACTCACTTTTTTGGGCTAGTACCGGGTTGGTTGGGTTACCCATTGTTATTTTAGTGGTACCCAGGCTAGTTAGATGGCTTGGATGTTTCCATATCCTCTCAGCTGTAATTATAAACACAGACCTAATTACATCCAGTTCCAATTCAGTAATTTGTTTTCAATAGCAGCTACTTTGGCACAGTGCCTCATCCAACAGATGGTTTCATTTGTTTCTAATCTCATGAGCCAACCGAAGTCAGCAGTGGTGCTGTATTTCTTTCAAAGTCATATCTGTGTTCAATCAGCCATGCTGTCAGGCTTAATAGCATTGCTTTGAAAAGCAAGTCTTCCCCTTTTTTAAACCATCCAAATCTACAAAAAATAGTTTTATTCAATTACTTTCAACTACTGTCAGGCATTCAGATTAGAGACACGTTCCATCCCCGATAACAATGGTGGTTTAGCCTCAGTGCCAAGGAAACAGCCTTTGCCACCTACTTTATTTAAAGAAGCTATCTTGGCTGGGCATAGAAGTGTTACATGCAGAAGATAAAGCCATACAAATATTTTGATAGTTCCATTGTGGACCACGGTATGTTAGAGTCCTGCTATAGAGAAAAGCTTTCACATCTAGCATGTGATTCTCAAACTGGCAGAAGATGCTATAATAAGCAATATTGGGGGGAAAATGGAAAAATTCAACTTGCTAAACTTGCCCTTTCCAAAACCAGATGGATAACATGGAATGAACATTTTAAAATTGTATTGGAGGTCGGAGAGGTAATCAAGTGATTCCATTAAGTGAATTATGGACCCTTATTGGAGAAATAGGGAGCATATTCAATAGACTCTTCAATCTATAAATTTACACAAAAATACCAGAAAATGGTAGCATCAAGTGATATAGTTTTAGAATCCCAGCAATGTGCAATCTGTTTTTTCATGCAGGCCCCCTTTAAAATTTGCACATAATTATATTAATACTCTGCATTTTGGGGGCCCATGTCTACTCTTACTGAAGCCAATGACAGATCTCCCTTTGGCTTCAGTGGGATCAGAATTAGGCTCCTGCATATTGCAAATAACTGCAATACTTTTCTTTGCTCAGAAGTAAATCTACTCCTTGGCCTTGAGGTTGCTAGGGGGAATTGAGATATACATGTTTGTCTAAGTCATTAATTTTCAGAGTATGTTAAATGAGTCACTTAAAACCTTAGAAATTCAACATCTGTTCTCAAATATATCTTCTTTCCCTCATTTCCCAGATACTATACTTTCTATATTATAATGTGGAATATAAATAGCAGAATATTTTATTTCAATGTTAGAATATTTGATTTCTGTTAAAAGTTTTCCTGTCTCCATTTTTTTAAAAGGTACTTGGGGTCCGGTGCATCTTCCAAGAGTGGTATGGCCCTCATGGAGATTGACTTACTTAGTGGCTTCTCTGTATCACCGGATTTCATTTCATTAGATGATCCAGTTAAGAAGGTGGAAAAGGACAATGGGAAAGTCAACTTATACTTAGACTTTGTAAGTTTGAAAAAAAACAAGAAAATACATTTGTAATGGCAGGTGCTAAACTCAACTCACCAGTTATTTGATTTAAATTCCGAAGGACACCTTTATAAAAATCATAATTACATCTTTTGGGGAGTCAGTAAGGCTAAACCATTACTCAAAATACTGTTGTCAACAGGACTGCATGTGTCGGTAAAGACTACTTAGATCAGTATAGGTTTGCTGGATTGAGCCTTAGTAAATTGTTTGCTTACTTAAATGGTCTGTGATTTGGCTAAATTTCCACTAAAGAGATCAGTTTAATGACCTAAATTCAGACTCTGATCTTTAGAGGTGAGTTTTTAGAACATTACCCAACCATCTAGTCCCCATCCTTCCCCTCACAACACCCTATCTAGAATTCTCTGAATGTTTGTTTTTTTTGTATTTTTCTAGCTAAATGAAACACAGGTTTGTGTGGATATTCCTGCTGTGAGAGACTTCAAAGTAGCAAATACTCAAAGCGCCTCCGTGACTATAGTGGATTATTATGAACCCAGTAAGTGTCAGTCATTCTTGATAGATCACTGAGATTCACAAGCTAAAATATGCAATTATTGTATTCATGAAAGCAGAGAAGATGTGAAGATCAAGAAAAAGCCACTTGATACTTGATAAATGCCATAGGTTACTGTCCAGTAACCTGCAAATGTGTCAAGAGTTATAATGAATTACTGTTATCTCTTTTAGTCTTAATGGAGCAGTTCTCAGCTGGTGTAGATCAGCATAACTCTATTGAAGCCAATTTATACCAGCTGAAAATCTGGCCTAGTGTGTTTCCAAAAACTACCAAAATGAAGTATGAACTCTGGTGTGGTTCAGTTACCAAGTTAATGATTATCTTTCAGGTGGCCCTTCCATCTGTTTCTTATTTAAAGTCAGAGTTCCTTAGAAGAGAGAGTGCCAGTATTTTGATTTCAATAGTTATGTAAAAGAGATGTACATGCAGAAATATTTCCCGGGTTCTGTTTTAGATGTGGCATGTGTTTTGAAGAAATTCAGCAATGTATGAAACTCTTGGGTAAAGTTGGAGGCAGTGGGGAATCATTGGGGAGGGGGAAAGGGGAGAAAGAGGTTAAGATAGGCCAGAGGGCAGAGGGCTGGGTCCTCCTATTACAAACTGACCTAAACTTTAATAAAGATTTGGGTTTGTTTTGAGGAATGGGTGAAAGCGTTGTGCCAATTATTGTATCCAGTTTTTATTGTCCATCCCTTAGTAGACACAGAGGAAATCCAAATACTCCATGGCACAGCAATGCATAAATAAATCGTAGACTTATAGAAATGTAGGGCTGAAAGAGAACTCAACAGGACGTCAAGGCTACTTGCCCACTGATGCTGGGGAAGGATTAAGTATGTCTAGACCATCCCTGACAGGTGTTTGTCTAACCAGTTCTTAAACCCCTCCAATAACAGTGATTCCAAAACCTCTCTAGGTAACCTGTTCCAGTGCTTAACTATCCTTACAGTTAGAATGTTTTCCCTAATAGCTAACCTAAATCTCCCTTGTTGCTAACTAAGCTGATAACTTCTTGTTCTACGCTTAGTGAACATGAAGAGCAATTGATCACCATTCTCTTTATAACAACCTTCTACATATTTGAATACTGTTATGTCCATCTCAGCCCAATTCTTTCAACATGCCCAATTCTTTCAACCTTTCCTCACAGGTCAGATTTTCTAAAACTTTTTTTTGTTGCTCTCCTCTGGACTCTCTCCAATTTGTTCATATCTTTCTTAAGGTGTGGTGCCCCAAACTGGACACAGTATTCCAGCTGAGGACTCACCAGTGCTGAGTGGAATAATTACCTTCTGTGTCTTACAGATGCCACTCTTGTTAATACGTCCCAGAATAACATTAGCCTTTTTTTGCCACACCATCACACGGTTAACACATATTCAATTTGTGATACACTATCACCTCTCTATCCTTTTCAGCAGTACTGCTGCCTAACCAGTTATTCCTCATTTTATATTTGTGCATTTGATTTTCCTTCCTAAGTGCACCGCTTTGCACTTGTATTTACTGATTTCAGACCAATTCTGCAATTTATGAAGATCATTTTGAATCCCAATCCTGTTCTCTAACATGCTTGCAACCCCTCCCATCTTGGTGTCATCTGCAAATTTCATAAGCATACTCTCCATTCTGTCCTCCAGGTTGTTAATGGAAATATTGCAGACCAGAGCCCTGTGGCACCCCACTTGATATGACTTCCCAGTTTGACAGCATAGCACTGATAATTGCTCTTTGAGTATGGTCTTTCAGCCAGCTGTGTGCCCACTTTATACTGATTTCATCTACACCGTATTTTCCTAGGTTACTTATATGAATATCATGTGGGACTATGTCAAAAACTTTGCCAAAACCCAAATGTATCATGTCTACTGCTGCCCTCCTATGCGGTAACCCCGTCAAAGAAGGAAATTAGGTTTGTTTGCCATGATTCGTTCTTGACAAATCCACGTTGGCTATCACTTCGCTTATTATCCTCTAGGTTTGAACACACTGATTGTTTAACAAGGCATCACTTAGAGGCGTAAAAAGTGAAGGTGTAATGTACAATTACATCTTGTGCTGTTGTATAAAAACTACAATATAAACCACAAATACTCCATAGTTTTAACCCTAAATAAAGAAGAAGATTGCTTCACATATTATTTTACAAGCAGGCCATTTTGAGTGCTATGTAGGATAGCCAATATAAATTAGTGAAGCAGCAATTTTGCCAATGCATGTGATTACAATTAAAGTAATATTGTCCACGATGTTCATTAATCAAGTATCAGAGGCAGTACAATGGCCTCTGTGCCCAGACTCTGGCAAGGGGTTTTGTGAATCTTTCCCCCTGCTGTGTTAATAATCAGTGTTCCATCCGATATGACATATGCCAAGTGCTTTAGTGCATTAAGTGCTCTGGAATTTTCTGTCATCACCCACAGTTGCTGAGAGAAAAAAGTTGGATGTGCATGTTGGTTGTAAGGGTGTGAGCAGAACCTTGTCTAATCTGATTAAGTGTCTCTATGCCAGGGCTCTGATGAGGAGTTTGGAGAGCTCTTATCTCCTGGCTGTGTCAAGCAGTGTTTTATCTACAGCTGGCCATGAAACTACATTTCCTTTCTGCAAAAATTTTTTTGAGGCTTTGGAAAAATTTCCATCCTGAATCGGGATGAAAAGACAAAACCTTGACATTTTCTGCAGACCTGGAATCCTGCAGCATTTCATTTCAGAATTACTGAAATGGTTCCACAGCAGGTACGGTTTGCTGTCTCCAAAACAAAATGTGCACCTTGGGCTCCCTGGGAGCCTGTGAGACCTGGCTCTGGTGGGCTGCAAAGGAGCCTGGGAACCCTGGTTCCCAAGCTCCCCATCACATGGGTTGTAGCCTGGCAGCCCAGCAGGAGAGCTGCCAAGGAGCCAGAGCGCTTGGGAGCTGGGGTCCCGGGGCTTCCAGGCTCCTGCTTGTGAGTTCAGTGGCCTGCTAGGTGGGTTGCCTAGGAATCAACACGTTCTGGCAAAATGTTTCGATGTTGACAAATCAGCATTTTCCAATGGAAAAAATATTCATTCAGAAGATTTCCAATCAACCCTAGTTTTCTCTGTGACTGTGGATACCTGAACATGTGCAATTCAAACTACCTTTTTGTAAGTGTTCGTGCAAGTACGTTGCAAAACCTTCAGGGATGGCAGAAAGCGAACATAAAAAGGGGCAAAGATTCATGTCTAATTTTTGCGGTATTTGCCCCAGTCTGATTTGTGTTTGGTTGTATCCTTTCAAAAATACTTTCCCCATGAAGTTAAATAATCTTTTTGCTATTATTGTTTGTAGCTTCAATATACAGCTGTAAGTTATTATTTTTTTCTGAAGCATTGGCCAACTGCTGGTGATGGATTTGAATTAAAAGCATTGTTTTCCTCTTGCATTCTAGATTCCACTAGAAGTCATAGCATTTCAGTGGCTTAGTTCATACCAAGTATTTATTTTAATAAACATGAATAAAAGATCTCAAACGGCAGTGAAAATGCAGACTAAATATTTGTTTGTTTGACAATGATTTCTATTAAGATCAGAAGCTGATGCTTACTAACCTCTTTGGACAGGGAGACGAGCAGTGAGAAGTTACAATTCAGAAGTGATGCAAGGCTTGACATCTTGTGTCTTCTGTGAAAATGACTGCAGTCTTTGCAAAAGAGATACAGACTCCAATGATGGCTCTCCGGGATTGCACCAGCACTTTTCAGCGATTTCCCTGTTCTGCTTCTTGTTTGTAATCCAGGCAGGCTTGCTTCAGAGTTGGATGGTGTAAGAAGAGACGTTTATGTAGCACTTCTGAGATTTCCATAAATCACCCAAAGAAAGTTTTATATTAATAAGGGCTGAAACATCATCCAGAGATATCAGAGACTAGCCTCCCATTGTGTTCAGTAGAAGCAGGATTGGGCCTAGAGGCTAAATCGCTGGGTCAGAAAAATTTTGTGTGTTTCTACTGGACAAATTTAACAACTTCTTAAATGCTTTTTTCATGCTATAGTTACTTACTTTTTCTAAAGAAATACAGAATTAGATTAAGTGAGAAAACAATTAAGGCTAACTTTCTATTTTCCAAAGGTTCTTTTTCTCTTTTCAGCATTATTTTTGTTTTGCTTACAGTTTATGGACGGGTGTTAAAAATTAAGGAATAGTGTTAGTTTATGGAATTATTCTGAAAAATTTTCTACCCTTTGATTTGACTTTCAGTAAGCATAACTGTGGGTTTGTGTCAGTACCCTGCTCAGTTCTGCTCTGCATACCTAAGGCTACTTAACATTAATACTGAACTCCATTGTATACGTTCATGATTGGACAACAGGAAAAGTAAATGGAGCTATCTTCAAAGCAGTTATGGGAGCCAGGAAGTGATGCATTCACAAGTGGATGATAATAAAAAAAAATCATATCATTTTTATCTTTACAAAGAAGTGAGCTTTTGCCAGTTTGTAAGTTACATATTTTTTATAAATAAGCTGTTCAAAGGTTTCAGAAAGTTTTAATACTCTTTACATTGAAAGATGGCTTTGATTCTTACAGTGAAATTTGGCAAGCAGGGTCTCTATTCCTGGGACTTTATTTCTGAATATCCTAAAAATAAAATAAAAATAATGAACACAACTTCCCTCCTCATAGTGAATGATCTAGCCATTGAACTCTGGGAAGTGGCAAAGAAATGTGATTGATACGCAGGTGCCGACTGGCAAATCTGTGGCTAGCAGCAGGAGTCCAGGATCAAAGTTGGCTTGACCCAGTTCTGGTGTCCTTGAGTCTTGTAGAAAAGCCACTCTGGAGGACCTCTGTTACAGGAAGCATTGGTGGACTGAACAGGGGTGCTAGCGGCTGTGTTCCTTATGATAACGATACATGCGTCCTTAGCCAGCAGCAAAGAAACACCCACTGCTGCACAGTATTAGGATCTGATCCTGAAAACCACAATTCCCATTACTGATTGCAGGAAGGGCTTGTAGGAATAGATTAAGTGGAGTGAGTGTGTCTGTGTATGCTTACCTTTAAGCATATAAACCCATGCTTCAGTGCTTTACTAGATTGGGACTCCAGGAAGGGAGGGTAAGAGCTCCTTATTCCAGATTATGGACCTGCATTTAGGCCTAAACCTGCACTCCATACTCAGGTAAAATCCAGTGTGTCTTCTTTGAAAGTTCTGCCAGAGTTGGAGGATAGGATCGGGAGCTGTTTCTGCTTTTGCAATGATCGTGAGCACCTGTTTGCTGGATAGTTATGCTCCCATCCCATCCTTACCAAAATTGCCCATAGTATTTAATTTGACTTTGTTTTTTAAAGCAACCAAAATAACAGTTACTGTAAATACAGAGCAACCGTAGTTGTGACAGAAACAGAGACAAGACAAAATTTTAAAGTTATGGCTATTATTTAAAAAAATACACTCTTGTGTATTAAGTCTCTCTCTGTGTAATTAATTAACAGAGTCATTCTGACTTTCTTGAGTATTGTTTTCATCCAGCTTTGCTATTGCTTAAAATGTATATTTTTTAAAGAAAAGGGATTAGTTCAGAGCCGCATTGTGTAGAGGGATATAAGGACTTTCTGCACAGGGTATTGCCTGCTGAGAATTTCTCTCTTTTCTTTTTTTAAAATCAAAATGTAGCTTAGGTATATTCAAAAATTGCCGAAAGCGTGTCTGTCTATCTATCTATCTATATAGAGAGTTAACTTTTTAAATATTTTTCATAAATGTGGGGTCTCATTTTGGGTCTGATCCCATGCCCATTGTAGTCAGTGTGTGCCTTCCCATTGATTTTGATGTGTATTGTATCCGGCTCACTGAGTAGTTGAATAGTATTTTGCTCAGAGCTGGATTGTGTCTCACTTGTCTCTTACCCATTGAAATCAGTGAGGCTCCTTCTGAGTACAATACCATGCTCCCGGATAAAGGTCTGGAATCTGCCCCTCTGTGAGTAGTTCCATTGTTTTAGTGGGGCCCAAAATTAATAGGAAACCAAGACCCCAGTATAAATATTCTTCCTCCTCCTATGCTTACCAAGTCCAGTTTATCAGTCAGCTCTTTGGTCCCATGTATAGAGCACGGGCAGTCACAGATAGTGTATGCTGTGGAAGTTATTTTTTCACTTTGTATCAGAAGATACTGACTCGTTGGTGAACTTTGAGAACACTCTTCTTTCACCTCTGGTTCTGGTGGGCAGCCATCAGGACTGTTGACATATCACATTCCTCAGATTTATTCTAAATTTCCAGAACACAGAGGCTACTTTTGGCTTGTACTGTCCATAAAGCTATCAAGAGGGAAATTGATATGTGGTTAGTATTATAAGAAAGAGGCTTGTTTTCCAGTGGAAATGTACTGGAGATGAACTACTACTTTCATCCATACAATCTCACTGTATGCAACGTAGCTGCATGGTGATAGCTGAGGGAAGATTTTGGACCTATATGTTCAAAATTCTGTATGTATCTAATATAGAAGGCTTGTATGTGTTGGATTATATCATTGTAGGTCAACTGGGCAATATTTGCCCTTAGCTGTGAGTACGTCATAATGACTATACATGGACTGTGGAGTTTGCCCACAGAGGCAGTTCAGCTACTGCCAGGGTTCCCAGCCAGGTCCCCCCTGCCACTACAGGGACTACAGTTTGTCAGACTCCGCCGTATAAACATCTGTGATACACCTTAGAGAGAGATCTGTCCGAAAGGTACAATTTTGAAAAACGCCTAATTACTACTGAGTTCCAATGGGATTTGCTCCTAAGTGACTTATGAAAATGGAGCTTATGCTCTTCAGTCATTTTTAGACACTTCAAAATTCTACTCCTGGAGCATGTTCCAAAACCCATTGACTTGAATGGATTTAAACAGGTCCAAGGACTCTGTATTTGTATACGATGTAACTACAATACAGTGTAGGAAGAATAGTCTGTTAAGAATTTGTAATATATTAATAGGTTTAATTTGCAGAATTCATAAAATGAGAGCTAAGTTTGAAAAGGGTTGACTGTATGAAAGACTAAAATCACTAAGGTCATTGATGGCTACTTTGCTCCCTTTTCTATCTCAAACTCTGAGGAGAGAGGTCAAGTTCACCCTTATCATATTGTGTTTAATTTGGCCATCATAATAGTTTATCCTTTTCTAATGTGGACCTTACATTTTCTATAGATACCTTCTCCCTTTATACAGGGCACTGTTTATGTTTTTCTTCTGCCTGTTTTGGAACATGGTAGAAGAATATTATTAACTACAGCGTTATGGAAAAGTGCTATACAATTTAAAAGAAAACAGTGACCTTCGTATAATAATTTGAAGCTATGGAATTTAATAGAGAATTATATCCTATTAAAGAATTTATATAGGATGGTCCAAAAACATATGGAAAGGATTTTACTTGCTAGTCAATTTAATTCTGTAGACTTATAATTTCTATAGAAGCCTATTGTTTTAATCCATATTAAATTACATAGCACTTATCCATAGCCCTGATTTCAAGGTTTTCAAGGACGATATATCCCCAGTAATTTATGGATGAGAATACAACAGCAGTTATTGTCTACTTGATCCATTCTCTTGTTAGTTCCCCCCGGGTAAAAAAGCTATTAAGCTCCATATGTTTGATTTCAACAGTATATCTTAGAGCAAGTTTCTTCTGATTTTGTATGCCATTTTGCAACATCATTGCACTAATATTTTATGCAATGAAGTCTGATAGCTTTAGTGTATCTGACCATTCCAAATATCTTATTCTTTCTTGCTGTCGCTATTTGATTTCTGATGTGTAAAGTGCTAATTTGTAACTGTATTGTAGAGTACTATAGATGTATAACCAGAGATGCTGAATGAAGAATTCTCTTTAGTTTTACATAATGCATTTGTTTCTGTATTTCTTAGTACTTTCACAAAATCTTAATTAACAATGCTCAAATCTTATGTCAGGCATTTTTTTATGGATCAATTTTTATTGTGGTTTTTAATATTTTAGGTGAGTTTGATGCTAATGTAAATAAGGAACTATAAAAACACTGGCTAAAGAGCAGGATAGTATAGGCAGATGTAATATACGTTTCTTCACAGCTTTGTTACTGCACATCAGCCCTGGTCTATTGAATCTCTACTGATTTAGGTATTGAGGCCATAGCCAATTGTTCCAGAATTCTTGTTACTTTGAGATATGGGAAGAATCTGCTTTAATCTAGATTGAGGTCATGTGCATATTTTCACTTCTAATTAAATCATAGATTTCTAAAAAAATCTTTGCTTTTTTTAACTATTGTGCAAAGACTGCAGCCAATTGGTTTTTGAAATGTATAAGTTCTTTATGGTGAATGTTATGGGATTAAATATAGACTAGTCTACGTAAGAATTTTAGGGATTAAAATTGCTTTATTTTTATTCAGATACAAATTGTGATGCCTATTGGAAATTCTATTAAAGATTACATTAATTTTTGACAAGTTGTTTGCCTAGTTATTCTAACCAAAGAAATTCTGCTAGGGTGACATCATTCAACAAGGATGTGATCATGCTCACACTGAAATTAGTGGGAGTGTTGCCATTGTCTTCAATAGAAACAGACCCACATGCAGTGAACTCCATATGGATCTAAGTGCTAATAATGAGCCCCATGAATGACACTGTTTCTTTGAGTAGGTGCAGGGACCTTCCCATGCAGAGTTTATTGCAGACTGGGGCTTAATCTGGCAGCAAGGAAACACAATTCAATCCTTACACTGTACTAAAATGTTTTATGAAATAATAATTGAATAAATTCAGCTGATTTTTCAGATTTCCCATGCTTTAGAAAACTTTTTTTCCATGGGGAATTACAACCAGTTTGAAAGCTGTCCTTAGTTTTGAAAGTAGTTAAAACTTCACGTTGTTGAAGTTGAAATGTCCTGAAGGTAAAAATCAATGAATCCACCAGATCAGTTCAAAGCTTTCAAAAATACAGTGCTGGTTTTAAAACAGTATATTACCTGGAGCATTATCTGGGATAATTAACAACTTACTGAAAACATACGTACCACCAGATGGCAGTAGATGATTAGAGAATATGTCAAAATTATTTCTTGCATTTTCATTCCATGTGTATAAATGTTGCAGGGCTGAAGATATTTTCATGCAGTATGAGAAGATTAATAAAGTAATTAAAATATTGTGCTTAATCCTTTCTCCATATGTTTTTAGTTGTGTTTTTATCCTTAACACATAACTTATGCTTACAAATTTGTTTCTTATAACAGAGAGAAACATCCCCAGAGTGGGAGATGGTTTCATAGTTTTCTGTTTCCCAAAAATATTTTTTTCTCAAACCCAAGAGAACCATTGTCTTTACAGTATTTTTCTATCTTTCTAATGCCAAATGTCTGCCTTTTGAGTTCATCCCCCATCCCCGCCTAAATGTTCCTCATTTCTAGTACTTTGGGAAGTAAACAGTGGCAATTTTTAGGTCAATGAGAACTTTAGCAGACAGTGATCTAAGAATTTGTGGAATGTTTATTTTCTAATAATAAAAACAGTGGATACCATATTTATGCATTAAAGTGCATGTTCTGCAAATCATCTTTTTCCTGTTTTAGTTTGTTACCAGTAATTTTGATTTTGTTCTCTGTGTTGTACTGCTTTGATCCTAGCATGAACAGAATAGTCTAATGACTACTGCAATATGTAGGACAAAGACCTAACTGATCAACTACAGTTTATGGGCAATGGGAGATGAGCACATATATTTAAAGGCAATTGCTAATCCTATGCCATTATCACACTGTTGGATTCCAACTTGTTGCCATTCTATTCAGAGCCAAAGACTAGCATTCAAAAGCTTTTCCTTTGAATACTGCATTTGATCTTCTTGTTATCAAGCACCATGTACTGTGTGGGCACAAGAACTTAGAATGTGCAGACCTGCATCTACCACAAAGTAGTTTAGATAAGATTCCGTGCTGCACCTGTAAGATGGAGGAAGAGGGTGGAAGAGCTGAACTGACTTAAAGGTTGTGTCTACACTGCAATTAAACACCTGCGTCTGACCCACATCAGCAGACTTGGGCTCATGAGGCTGTAAAACTGCTGCTTAGATATTATGGCTGAGGTTGGAGCCTGGGCTTTGGGACCCTGTAGACATTTAACTGCAGTGTAGACAAACTCTGGAGAGGCTCCCGGTATAGCTTAGACAGTCCTGAGGGACAGTATAAATTATGGCAGCCTCCCTGGATTGACCTCTGAGCCGAGGGCTGCCTGGAATCTCTACATAACTGCATGCTGTGGCCCTGGCCCTTGACATGCCCCTCCTACCCCCTGCCTTGACAATGGTATGACCCTACAGTGCAGCTTACCTGGGGATCTAAGGAGGCAGATTTATGGCTGTCTTCTACAGTGCCTACACTAGAGAAATCTTCCCCTGAGCTTCAGAAACAGGAAAGTTGAGCCATGTAAACAGGCTGTATCTATCAAAACAGCCATAATGGGCATGTTCTTATTTAATGTTTTTCTTTCCCCAGTTGCTGAATGCAAGACTCACAAAATAGGGGACAAAACAGTGAAACTGATTATACACAAAAAACCTGTCAAATGCACAATTAAAGGAACTAAGAAAATAGAGTGAATTTTTCATAGAATCACAGAAATGTAGAAGTGGAAGGGACCTTAAGAAATCATCAAGGCCAGCCACCTACACTGAAGCAGGACTTTCATAAAGATGTGCTTTAATTTTTAACCACACGTTACTGGGTTTGATCATACCATCAAGCGAATCATAATTAATTATAGCAAATTTTATTAAATGGATATTAAACCTCATGCACCAAATCAATCTCTAACTAACAGAGATCAGGAGAAAATCTAACATGGCGGGGTGGGGTGGGGAGAGAGAATGTTTCTGTACCTTCCTCTGAAGCATCTGGTACTGGCCACTATCAGAGATAGTGGGCTCCATGGATCTTGAGTCTGATCCAAAATGGCAAAGCCTATGTGTTTATACCGCAGAAATTACTGAGTGAAATTGTCTGGTCTGGGTTTTGCAGAAAGTCAGTTTAGCTAATCATAACTATCCCTTCTGTCCTTAAAGTCCATGACAATAGAGGACAGTTGTGCAGGAGGAAAGACTTCAGAGCCCAGGAGTTTTTTTTCCTCACTCCCTCTGATTCCATGATATTTGGGTATGATTCCATTAGTCCAGGCCAGAGCCAGCATTTGATCAAACAGTTGCAATGTGGAATATATTTATTTATATACAGAACTTGCTTTGTGTTTATGTTCATGCTTGCAATTTACATTTTGTTTCTAATTTGTATCTTGTATTTTACATACAGCATGCTGCATTTGAAATCTAGTTTTTCCCTCATTTGGCTTCAGTTTGTTTAATTCACCTATGAAATCTATATTGTTGATTCTTTTAGTTCCTTCCAAGTTTGACTTCAAGCATTTTATAATCTAGTTAGCTGTAGGTCTGTTATTAGTTCTATTACACCTCATTTCACTCCTGTGCCATATAACTATACCTACTTCACAGGTGGGCAAGCTGAGGTAAAGAAAGACAACCCAGGTGAGAGAGAGAGCGAGTGGCAGGGCCAAAATAGAACCCCAGATGCCTTGCATCAGACTCTAACCATTAGACTTCAATGCTTTCCATTGTAAAGCGCAATGATATTTGTGAAAGGTGCCCTAAAAATCTAGAGCAGCTATTGCTTCTCATCTTAGTGCTCCAGAACAAGGAGTATTGTGGCTTATGTGCCTGGCCATTGCACAGTGCAGAAGTGAGGAAGGAGGGTATAAGAAGCCAGGCAGAATTAAAGTCCCTTTGAGTAAAAGGATTGCACTGGGGCTCTGACCATCCCAGAGATGGTAAGGGGAGTGTGGAAGTTAGCCTCATCCCCTCTGGCCTGGCCAGTATTGGTGGCTGGCTGAAGAGAGGCGATGTGTGCTGCACACACTTCTAATCCCCTGTATGCATTTGAGCTATTGCCCACATTGCATCCCAGCAGGCTCTGCAAGAAGGTATCTCTGCATCGTCCCAATTGCAGGCCTGTGCCTTCAAGTCATATTCTGACCCTTTGCTTTGTTTTTGTTGACGGGCTTGTGGTTTAAAATAAGTGCCTGTGATTGCTGCGGGAGCCAACAGAAGAGCCCTGTTTTATTCAGCCAGCACGCCAGCTTTCTGCAGCCATTTTTGATATATTTTCAACCAGCACTCTGGGTTTGTAAACAAGCCTGCATCTGTACGAGACTCAGAGTGACTAACCCTGTTTATATGGTTCTAATTCAATAATAAATCACCCTTTCCGTTTTTAAATCCATCTGTGTTTTGCTTGTCCCCTTTCCTCTTAATGGACTTTCCAGCTCAGAAAAATACCAGTCTAATTAGAAAGATAAAAATGGAAAACAATGTATGTTTTTCTTAAGAAATATGCATTCATCACATTGGTAAACAGGCACTCTCTCAGCTCCCTCTCCTAGCCTATTAAAGTTAAGCATATACTTATGTGTTTCCTTGTATTGGAGGGAGTGTAGTTTTGGTACTGTAAATAATAATTAGGAGAGCTGCTAATTAATTTACATCTTATGAAACTGCTGTAAATAATCTCATATTTACAATTACTGGGCCCCTACTTCAAGAGTTAGGACACATTACTGGCAGTATCTCTGTACCATTATGTAACACTTTTATATGATTTCACAGCCTGCTTTAAAAGTAACTCACAGCCCTAAACTGTTGGATCTGAGGCCAGTGATTGAGTACTTTGTGGAGAGCTGTGTTCATTTCAGAAAGTGTAATTCTAAATATCTGTGGTTGGAATATTCAGACCAAACATTTTCCTAGTGTCGTATGTCACTTTTTTCCTGGAACTGAGTGTGCATCAAGGGATCGAGAATGTGATTGAATATATGGGGCACTTGTACAGGAGAAAGCAATCCACAGATTGCTTCATATGGTAGTATATCACCAAAACTCTCAGCTAACGTTTGACCAGGTTAAGTTATGTAGCATATCAATATGTATCCTTTAGGCCACAATATTTTCTTACCATTATTAAAAACTCAATACAGCTGTCATAACCTGGATTGAACACAGACATACACACTAAAACAGGAAAGCTCCACAATATAAATAAATAATTCCACTTCACTGCACCTCCTATGTGGGATATCCTTTTGGAAAGGCATACATCCTGTGGTGTAGATCTTTCGACAGGTTACTTATAAAGTTGGATTGCATTGCAGTTATCCTGACAAAACAACTCTCAAACACCCTGTCCAACAATCTTTCCCCAAGTGCCTAGATTCATAGATTCATAGATTTCTAGGACTGGAAGGGACCTCGAGAGGTCATCGAGTCCAGTCCCCCGCCCGCATGGCAGGACCAAATACTGTCTAGACCATCCCTGATAGACATTTATCTAACCTACTCTTAAATATCTCCAGAGATGGAGATTCCACAACCTTCCTAGGCAATTTATTCCAGTGTTTAACCACCCTGACAGTTAGGAACTTTTTCCTAATGTCCAACCTAGACCTCCCTTGCTGCAGTTTAAGCCCATTGCTTCTTGTTCTATCCTTAGAGGCTAAGGTGAACAAGTTTTCTCCCTCCTCCTTATGACACCCTTTTAGATACCTGAAAACTGCTATTATGTCCCCTCTCAGTCTTCTTTTTTCCAAACTAAACAAACCCAATTCTTTCAGCCTTCCTTCATAGGTCATGTTCTCAAGACCTTTAATCATTCTTGTTGCTCTTCTCTGGACCCTCTCCAATTTCTCCACATCTTTCTTGAAATGCAGTGCCCAGAACTGGACACAATACTCCAGCTGAGGCCTAACCAGAGCAGAGTAGAGTGGAAGAATGACTTCTCGTGTCTTGCTCACAACACACCTGTTAATACATCCCAGAATCATGTTTGCTTTTTTTGCAACAGCATCACACTGTTGACTCATATTTAGCTTGTGGTCCACTATAACCCCTAGATCCCTTTCTGCCGTACTCCTTCCTACACAGTCTCTTCCCATTCTGTATGTGTGAAACTGATTTTTTCTTCCTAAGTGGAGCACTTTGCATTTGTCTTTGTTAAACTTCATCCTGTTTAACTCAGACCATTTCTCCAATTTGTCCAGATCATTTTGAATTATGACCCTGTCCTCCAAAGCAGTTGCAATCCCTCCCAGTTTGGTGTCATCCGCAAACTTAATAAGCGTACTTTCTATGCCAATATCTAAGTTGTTAATGAAGATATTGAACAGAGCCAGTCCCAAAACAGACCCCTGCGGAACCCCACTTGTTATGCCTTTCCAGCAGGATTGGGAACCATTAATAACAACTCTCTGAGTATGGTTATCCGACCAGTTATGCACCCACCTTATAGTAGCCCCATCTAAATTGTATTTGCCTAGTTTTTTGATAAGAATATCATGTGAGACCGTATCAAATGCCTTACTAAAGTCTAGGTATACCACATCCACCACTTCTCCCTTATCCACAAGACTCGTTATCCTATCAAAGAAAGCTATCAGATTGGTTTGATATGATTTGTTCTTTACAAATCCATGCTGGCTATTCCCTATCACCTTACCACCTTCCAAGTGTTTGCAGATGATTTCCTTAATTACTTGCTCCATTATCTTCCCTGGCACAGAATTTAAACTAACTGGTCTGTAGTTTCCTGGGTGGTTTTTATTTCCCTTTTCATAGATGGGCACTATATTTGCCCTTTTCCAGTCTTCTGGAATCTCTCCCGTCTCCCATGATTTTCCAAAGAAAATAGCTAGAGGCTCAGATACCTCCTCTATTAGCTCCTTGAGTATTCTAGGATGCATTTCATCAGGCCCTGGTGACTTGCAGGCATCTAACTTTTCTAAGTGATTTTTAACTTGTTCTTTTTTTATTTTATCTGCTAAACCTACCCCCTTCCCATTAGTATTCACTATGTTATACATTCCTTCAGACTTCTCAATGAAGACTGAAACAAAGAAGTCATTAAGCATCTCTGCCATTTCCATAAAGGAGTATATGGAATATAGCATAAAGGAGTAGCTGGGGTCTGTAGACAGTGTTTTTTAATATTCTCCAGAGTCTCTGCTTCTGTTTAAAAAAATTAGTCACTTTTTTTATGGGGACAGAGAAATGTTTTAAAACATGACCAGAATATAACTGATGCAATGATGTCTACTTGAGTTTGCAGAGAGCTTGAAGCAAGGACTTTGGCATCTGAACTTCCCATTCATTTCAAGTGGGGTTAACATTATATGTTAATAAAGATGCTTTAAATGTCAATACTTTAACAGTTTCACTGATCACCCCCACATATAAGAAAGGGGGGTCCAGAAGAGATCTGTTCTTGCCCAGCACTCTTCAAAATCTTTATCTATGATTTGGAAGAAAATATAAAATCATGTCTGGTAACATTTTCAGATGACACAAAAATGGGTGGTGTGATAAATAATAAGGTCAGTTCTGGTCTACAGAGCAATCTGAATGGCTTGGTAAATTGGGCTTACTTGAACAACATGTGTTTTAATAGATCCAAAACAAGGCCAGACATCTAGGCATATTGAATGTAGGCCAGCCCTTTTGGGATGGGGACTGTATTTTGGGAAGCAGTGATTGTGGAAGAGTCTTAGGTGGACCAACTGAGACCTGAGTTCCCAGTGCAATGTGGTAGCTAAGAGAGCAAACACGATCTTTGGATGTATAAACGGGAATATCAAATAAAGTAGGGAAATAGTATTAACACTGCATACAGCATTAGCCAAGACATTACTGGAATACTGTGTCCAGTTCTGGTATCCACACTTTAAAAAGGGCATTACTTAATAGGACACAGGTCAAGAAAGAGCTACAAGAATGATTTGAGGTCTAAAAGACCGGTATTACAGTGAGCAACTGAAGAAGCTCATTTAGCTTAGCCACGAGAGGGGTAACAGATGACTTGCTCTACACGGTCTATAAGTACTTACATGGGGAGAAGATTCCAGATAGAGGAGGGCTCTTCAGTCTAGTAAACAAAGGCATAACAAGAGTCAATAGCCGGAAGATGTATCTAGACAAATGCAGACTAGAAATGAGGTGCAACTAACAACACATGGCAGGCTGAGGAGGGCACGATTGGTATCATTTTCCTCAAGATGGGTTCACTTTGCAAAAGTTGGAGACACATTTCTGTACAAAGAAGGGTTTTTAAAGTAAAATGTCATTTGTTTTGCAGACACAAAACAAAACATATACTTTCAGTCTCGATGGCTTACATTTCAGAATGTGGACAACAAAAAGCAAAGAAAGAATTCAAGGAGAACAAACAAAAGTTGTATTACTAATTCAGTAACAATGTTTCTTGCTATCTTGGACGTATCCACCTCTTGCATTTAAGGATGAAACACATAGAAAACAGATTCCTAGTAACATAAATGACTGCACCGCACCCTTAAACATGGGGGTTGTTTTGGTGAGTAGGAAAGGGAGTTAGGCTATGGTGTCGCAACTCATTATGTAAGTGTGGGGAGGATGCCCAGGGCAGGTACGCCATAGGGAAGGGATACACTGACCAGATAAATTGCTTGGCAAAGGACTTAAAAAGGAGGTGTTGGTTAAAGGAGCAGAACGGGGCTAGTGGTTAGGGCTCCTATGGCTCGCATGGCAGGGAACCAATGCCCCTTCCTTATAGCCCCCCCTTTAACCCTCATTGGGGGGGGATGGTAAGATCCCAGCAATGGGTTGGCTGGGGGAAATGGATGGCAAAATGCAGCGGGGAGGGGCTGGCAGAAGCTCCCTGGCTAGTTATTGACTGAACTTGGAGTTACCTGCACTGTACAGGTTTATCTGTGGATAGTCCCAGACATCTAATAATAAAGTTGCAGCCTGATTAAAACCATATCAAGTGTCTCCTATCCGGTACAGCTGGTAACACAAAGTTTACATTGATAGCCTGGTTTTCAATCCTTTGGATTAGTCACATGATATAAATATAAGATATTATTATAATTATAAATGACTGATTATGCCATAATTGCCAGTGGAGCTTGATTGTGAAAATGGAAATACTATAAATAGCTGCTATTGAGTTGAAGTGCTGCTTCCATATTACTAGGAGTTCTATTATTTTGAATGAAAATGCAACCATAGCTCACCAGCAACACCACACAGCCCTTGATTATGCAGTGATTTAGGCTGTTACTGCACTTCTGTAGCCACAGGGAGGCCAATCACACTACAGCAAAACACGTACCACTATCAAGTTGCAATGACTTTGGCTGAGGAAAAATTCAGCAGAAGAAAAGGGAATTCCTCCAGATGAATCCAAATTCCAATTCAAATCTCTACTGTGAGCACAGTAGGTCCCCTCAGAAACCGCTATGTTCCATTTTATCATTTGTCCACTGGCTTGTTTTCTCTTTGTTCCAAACTGTGGGCCTGATCCAACCCATTGGCTTCAGTGGGAACGGGAGTAATGCTGCACAGTACTTTACTTTTCACCCAGTGGTTGTTGTGCTTGGCTGGAGGAGAGGACTGAAACAGCAGCTGTTGCCCTGGGTTCATTTTTAACTCTGGACATTTAAAGTACAAAGTGCAAACATTTCAAATGTTTAAAGCCTTACATGTGTTAAAAATGAAACACTATTGTTATTGCACATGATTGTTGTTCTGCAGCAGAGTGGGGTTGTGGTTAGATTTCATTACTACCATGAGATGGCTTCCATTATGCAAACCTTATTATTTTCCAAGTAAATCAAGGTGCCATTTTCACCTTTAAAACAACATATCTACGGTATCTATTTTGCGGGTAACCTTCATTTTCAATTTTACAGAGATTTCTATACCATTCTCTTTCAAAATGCATTAAATAAAACATAGAAAATGGTGAATGGAAAGAATTTGTGATTGGAGAAACTATGTTCCCTGAACAGCTGTCCGGTCACATGATGCTGAATTCTCTTCTTCATTTCCATCAGCTAAATTGCATGAAAAGATAGCTTAAAATGCATAAATATTTCTACATACTATTATTGCATGCATCAGTAGTGGTGCTGTTACATATGGTCTTCTAAGTTCTTTTTCTTAATGAGTGAGCCAATTTTGACTCTCAGGAAGACATCCATGCTGCGTTGTGATTGGTTTTGGATTATACAAGATTTTTATCTAGACTAGGCAGCCTGAGAAGAAAGGGAGTTCTGTGAGCAGCATGAGTATTTGCTGTCTTCCTTCAGTTCTGATCAGAGTCCAACTTGAAGCAGAATTGCTTCCTGGGAACCTGGCATTGGTGCTGGGCTGAAATTCCTAACAGATTGTCCTGTGTGCTGTTAGACCATCTCATTACAGGACTGGTGTATGTGTGTAAATAAAGGAAGGTACACATAAAAATATTCCCAAACTCAACATCACTGATTTCTCCTACACTGAGAAAGCAACTTGCAAGGCTCCGGATATCTGCTATCATTCAGCAAAAGAGGTGACACTGGTATCGGAATGAACAGTGGTGTCAGAAGAAGAGGTAGGAATATTTTTCCATATAAGCAGTTACTGTAGTTGCCACAAAAATTGTTTGATTGCAAATTGAGGGCAGATGGTCTATATGACCATGAATAGGAGGTGAGATGAATATTCCACAAGATAAGCACTCTGTTTAAATGGGATCCACATTAAGAAAATGTTTGTAGGACCCTTCAAATGTCTCCAAAATGGGCCAAGTTTTGCTCTTCCATCTATCCATCCAAAAAAGTCCTTTTTGTTGCATGTTTATTAAAAAGGGTAGAACTGGGTGCATTATGCCATCTATGCTCATGATTTATTTATTTATTAGAACATAAAAACAACCATAATGGGTCAGACCAATGGTCCATCTAGCTCAGTATCCTGTCTCTCACAGGATCTCACCAATGCCAGATGCTTCAGAGAGAATGAACAGAACACAGCAATTTTGAGTGATTCATCCCCAGTCATCTAGTCCAATTTTCTGGTTTAGTCCTGGAAGCCTAGAGAATGGGGTTGCATCTCTAGCCATTGATGAACCTATCTTCCATTAACTTATGTAATTCTTTTTTGAACCCCATGTACTTTTGGCCTTTACAATATCCCCTGGCAATGAGTTCCACAGGTTGATGGTGTGTTGTGTAAAGAAATACTTCCTTATGTTTGTTTTAAACTTGCTGCCTATAAATTTCATTGGGCAACCCTTAGTTCTTTCGTTTTGTGAAGGGGTAAATAACACTTCCCTATTCACTTTCTCCACAGCATAGATAGATCTCTATCATATCCCCACTTAGTTATATCTTTTCTAAGATGAACAGGCCCCAGTCTTCTTAATCTCTCCTCTTATGGAAACTGTTCCATAACCCTAATACTTTTTGCTGCCCTTCTCTGAACCTGTTCCAATTCTAATATATCTTTTTTGAGATGAGGCTACCAGAACTGCACACTGTTTTCAAGGTTTGGGCTTACTATGGATCTATATAATAGCATTGTGAGATTTTCTATTTTATTATCTGTCCCTTTCCTAATGATTCCTAACACTTTGTTAGCTCTTTTGACTGTTGCTGCACACTGAGTGTATGTTTTCAGGGAACTATCCATGATGACTCTGAGATCCATTTCTTGAGTGGTAACAGGTAATTTAGATCCCATAATTTTGAATGTATAGTTGGGATTATGTTTTCCAATGTGGATTACTTTGCACTTATCAACAATGAATTTCATCTGCTATTTTTTCACCCCATTAATTGAGATCTATTTTTAACTCTTTGCAGTCAGCTTTGGTTTTTAACAGACAGACCTCAACATTTAATTTAATGCTGAGGAGACATGTTTACATAATTTAGTCTATTCTCCTTGATGGAACTTCCAGCCACTGAACAATGTTAGAGTCCATTATAGAAGTTTTACATCTTCCTAGAAGGCATTTGGTACTGGCTTTTAAGCAGTGCTCAAACTAAACCCACCATTTTTAAAAAATTGAAAATAAGGCATAAAATTCATCTGAAGAGGTAATGGATTTTATTTAGAAGACACTTTTTTGATTTTGCTTCAGCATTTCCCAGGGTGACCATCTATATATGGAGGAGTTTGAGTGTAATTTTGGCAAGATGATTTATTGGGATCTTCACCCACTATCCACCGTAGTAGTGATTTCCTTCATCTATAGGACAGACAGAAATCTCCCTATCAATATTCTTCTTGATCCATGACACCTTTTTCATCTGCTACAACTTGCAGATTATACCAAATCAAATTCATTTAGGTGATGACCACTCTCAGGTCTGAAGATCTTTGTTCCTTTATCACGCAAATACATACATGCCTCACACCCAATTAGAATACTCATACCCTGAAAATAGGCCTGGAATAGTCATTGCTCTTTAGGACAGAAAGGGCATTAACTGCTGAGGAGGAAAATGTAACATTGTATTTCTGGTAACCAAGAAATTAAGGAGTTAAGGAAAAGGGCCTGATTTTGTTCTGATTCACAACTTTACACCAGTGGAACTTCACTGACTTCAGTGGCAGTACTTCTGGTGTACACTGGTGTGAAAGGAGGATCAGGTCCAGAGACACTTTATGCAAGAGGATAGATCTCTTACCGAGAAATGCTTATTAAAAATTTGGTTAAAAGGGAAAGGATAGTAGTATGTGCACATGTGGAAGTAATGTACTGAAAAATCTCTGTGGTTTTGCATGAGGAAAAAGATGGCAGCCACCCTCAGCTCAGCAGGATAGTAGTGAAACCATAAGTTTTACAGTACATTGCGTTCTCGGGTTCAATATAAGGGGATGGCTTCACTGCCATAATAAAGATGTATTTTTAACCTGTGTGAGCTAACTCTGGTTAAAATAGCAGTGAGGATGTGGCAACTTGGGTTATCAGCTCAACCTCAGGCTTCCTTATAAACTTGAACTCAAACTGCTAACCAGCAATAAATCCTAAGTTACTTTGTTTTCACTGCTATTTTAACTTGAGTTAGCTAAAGTGGGATAGCTCAGTGGCTCTCAACCTTTCCAGGCTACTGTACCCCTTTCAGGAGTCTGATTTTGCTTGCATATCCCCAAGTTTCATCTCACTTAAAAAACACTTGCTTACAAAATCAAACATAAAAAATAAAAAAAGGTGTCATGGCACCCTATTCCTGAAAAATTGCTTACTTTCCCATTTTTACCATACAGTTGTAAAATAAATCAGTTGGAATATAAATATTGTACTTACATTTCAGTGTAAGTGCCAGGATTGGCAACCGTTGGCACACGGCCCATCAGGAAAATCCACTGGCGGGCCAGGATGGTTTGTTTACCTGCAGCGTTCGCAGATTCAGCCGATCGCAGCTCCCACTGGCTGTGGTTCACCGTTCCAGGCCAATGGGGGCTGCAGGAAGCGGCGTGGGCCGAGGGATGTGCTGTCTGCCGTTTCCCGCAGCCCCCATTGGCCTGGAATGGCGAACCACTGCCAGTAGGAGCTGCAATCAGCCGAACCTGTGAACGCTGCAGGTAAACAAACCATCCTGGCCTGCCAGCGGATTTTCCTGATGGGCTGTGTGCCAAAGGTTGCCGATCCCTGTCATAGAAAGTATTATGTCTGTTAAAAAAATAAACCCATATATCTGCAACACTCATATTAGCTTATTGGGTTTCTCATTGCATCATACATTTGGGTCTTGGAAGTTTGAGAGCTGAATGGTATATGTTTAAGCCTATAAAGATAGAAGATGTCAATGGGCTTTGCTGCAGGAACAAAACATAAGGCTATATTTAAAGGAGACACACAAATCCTAATCTCCTGTGATTTGCACTAATATAAGTGTTAAGTAACTCCTTTGAAGTCAGTGGAGTTACACCAGAGTAAAGCCGGTTTAAATGAAAGATGAATCAGGCCCATGGTTCCCAAAGTAAATGAGTTCTGGTTCTTTAAATCATTTTTGGACCAGATTTCTAAACACTTGTTTGTGAAGTCTCACAGTATTTGAAGAATGATCTAATCATTACTGAGAAGGCCCGATGTACCAGAAATCTTATAAGAAACCTGCCTAAGGGAATGACCTGAACCAAACAGAATTTCTGAATCTTTCAATATTCACCCATTCCTAATGAATATTTGTGTGCAATTTAAATGTGTGCAGCCTTTTTCTGAGTTATATAAACAGACACCAGATGCACTTTCTCAGGCTACATGTAGGGCCAAGCCAAATCTCATCGTAGGCTGCTGTAAAGTTCAGTTCCCCATCATGCCCTTGTAAACAGGTTTCAATGATCTCTTGTGGCCTTGCTGGTTATATTTGTGCTGTTGGATTACAGTCTGCAGAATTAACCACTCATTGTACAGACAGACTGCACAGTGGGTATTCTTATTAGTGGTTTTCAGCTACGTGCCAAACTTTGTCATTAGTAAGCGTTCTGCACGCCCACTTTTTGTTCCTCCTCCCCAACAACTCAAGATTTTTTAAGATTTATTTTTCAAGAGTAAATCTGGAGGATTACTTTATACAACAATAGAAAAATAAGTATACTGTGTACTGTGCACAAATGACAATCGAACAAGCTTGTGATCACTAAGTCACCTATTTCCAGGACGGTGTTAAAGGAGCACTCAAAGAAGACAAGGCCATTGCAAAGAAGTTAAATGAATTATTTTCATCAGTCTTCACTGCAGAGGATATGGGGAAGATACCCTCATCAGATCTATTATTTTTTATAACAAATCTGAAGTACTGTTCCATTCTGATGGGTCAGTAGAAGAATTTTTAGAACACATTCATAAACTAAACAGTAATAAGTCACCAGGACCAAATGGTATTCACTCAGGAGTTCTGAAGGAACTCAAATACGAAATTAAAGAGCTACTAACTGCAGTATGCAACCTATCACTGAAAACAGCCTCTGAACCAGATGACTGGAAGGAAATGCAATGCTGATTTTTACAAAAGGGCTCCCAAGGCAATCCTGGCAATTACAAGCTGGTGAGCCTAAATTCAGTAGTGGGCAAATTGGTAGAAACTATAGTAAAGAACTATTGGACACCCAATTAAACATGATTTGTTGGGAACAGGGCAACATGATTTTTGTAAAGGGAAGCAGACCTCACCAATCTATTAAAATTCGTTGAGGAGGTGAACAAGCATGTGAATGAGGGTGATCCTGTCAACATAGTGTACTTGGATTTTCAGAAAGCCTTCGACAAGGTCCCTCATCAAAGACTTTTAAGGAAACTAAGTAGCTATGAATAGGCGGGAAGGTCCTCTCATGGATCAGCAACTGGTTACAAGATAGGAAACAAAGAATAGGAATAAATGATCAGTTTTCAAAATGGAGAGTGGTTAACAGCAGGGTCTCCCCAGGACCTGTACTGGGACCAGTGATGTTCAATATTTTCATTAATGAGCTGGAAGGGGGTGAGCAGTAAGGTGGAAAAGTTTGCAGACAATATAAAATTATTCAAGATAGCTAAGTCCAAAGCAGAGTGTAAAGAGCTACAAAGGGATCTCCCAAAACTGGGTGACTGGGCAAAACTATGGCAAATGAAATTCAATGTCGATAAGTGCAAAGTAATGCACACTGGAAAAAATAATCCCAGTTATACATATACAATGATGGGTTCTATATTAGCTATTACCACCCAAGAGATCTAGAAGTCATTGTAGATAGTTCTCTGAAAACCTCTGCTCAATGTGCAGCAGTGGTGTAAAAGGCTAACAGTATGTAAGGAACTATTAGGAAAGGGATAGAAAATAAGACAGAAAATATCACAATGACACTATATAAATTCATGGTACAGCCACACCTTGAATACTGCATGCAATTCTGCTCATCCCATCTCAAAAAGAATATAGTGGAACTGGAAAAGGTTCAGAGAAGGGCAACAAAAATGATCAAAAGTATGGAACAACTTCCATATGAGGAAACACTAAAAGATAGAGCTGTTCAGGTTAGAAAAGAGACAACTAAATAGGGATATGATAGAAGTCTACAAAATCATGAATGGCGAGGAAAAATGAATAGAGAAATGTTATTTACGCGATCACAGAATACAAAAACCAGAGGTCACCTGATGAAATTAACAGGCAGCAGGTTTAATGACAACAAGAGGAAGTACTTTTTCATAGAACGCCCAACTAACTGTGGTGGCCAAAAGTATAAATGGGTTCAGAAAGGAACTGGATAAGGTAAGGGAGGATAGGTCCATCAATGAATATTAGTCAAGATGTTTAGAGGTGCATCTCCATGCTCGGGGCAACCCTAAACCTCTGGCTAATAGAAGCTGGGAGTGTAAAACAGGGTGGGTTATTCTATAATAGCCCTATTCTGTACACTCCTCATGAAGTTCTGGTATGGGCCAATGTTGGAGACAGGCTACTGGCAAGATGGACCATGGTCTGACCCGGTATGGTATTATGTTCTTATGAAGAGCAGATTTCTGCTTTTCAAAGTTGTTCTAATGTTTTACCAATGTATCATTTATCATTTCATCAGATGTACTATGAAGTCAGATTCTGTCCTCTATCTGTGTGCAAGCTGTACTGCATTCATTGGCGACGATCATGTATCCAAGGGCAGAATTCAGTCCATAATTTGGAAGTATGGAGCATTACTGTGGTCCCTATTAAGTGTAGATATTTGATAACACTGCCCATTATTAAAGCTACCCATTATACTTCCTATTATAAGACCTTGTTTTCAGTTGTTTATAATTTTAAACATGTGACCTGACATTTTCCATGCTGGGTATCTGCCTGAGGCTGAATTTAGCTGGAAAGTTTCAGCCCAAATCATCCAGCCATTTACAAGGTTAGAGAAAAAAATATGTTGTTTTGCAATTTTGAAAAATTGTGATGACTGTTTCTTTGAGAAGGCTGGGAATGATTGGGGAAGAAGACTAGAACTCAGAGCCAGGGGGAGAAGCTGGGACTCAAGGCTGGTGAGGAAAATGGGGAGGAGAAGCTGGGTATTAGTTGGTGGTTGGGAGGGGGAACACTGAGATCAGATGATGAGCTGCTGGGATGGGGAGACTGGCCTGAGCTGTTAGCTTTGAAGATTTTATCTCCTCCCCAGCCAACCTGCACAAGTAGTTTTGTCTCAAAGGGCCAAAGCCTGGGAATACATAAAAACAAACAGAGGCTGCTCAAGACAACCTGCCACCCCCAGACGAAACATCAGCGTACCACCCCTCTGCTCTAGAACAGAGATTCTCAACCAGGGGGGTGTCTGTTGCACTTTCAGGAGTGGCACGGTGAGGTTAGCTTTCCGATGATTTGATGGTCATGACAGAAGTGGGGAGACCAAGTGCCAGGTTGCAGCATCAGTCGCTCAAGTTTGGGCTGGCTCCATTATGACAGGAGGTGGCCCCCAAGCCAAATTTGAGTGAGTGGTGTTATGATTGGGGTCGCAGCGTTACTCAGGTTTGACCCAGCCACCCCTATTTGCTCATAGCTAGAGCAGCCTCTGAGAACAAAATAATTCTGGTAGTTTAAAATGGGGGAGTTGTTAGGGGAGAGACAGACAAAAACGGGGCAGGAATTGCAGCTTGACAGCTCCAAATTGCCTCTTGGTCCAGACAATAGCTCTGAATGCTTTCTGTGTTGGACATATCCGGGGCTTACCTTGCCACTCATTAATTATGTGTACTATGGCTGCAGGGCAAGATAACACATGCAGATAAATGTTTGCGTAAGGCATTCTACAACCTAAAATAATAGCACCTGAATAAGAATGATCCACTGATTGCCTTACAATTATGTTTGAAATCAACACTAAAATCTCAGACACTGCAGCCATTTCTCCCACGAAGAAAGCCGATGATGTAGTAGCAAATGAGACACATGGGACAAACGACTACTCTACTACCCTGGAACAACCCCATTGACCTCAATGGGATTGTACTAATATATTGGAAAGGAGATTTTAGCCAAAATATTAAATGTTTGAAGTCAGGGTTTGGTTTGTCCTACCATACATTCATTTCATTAAGGATGCATGCAGTGTAAGTCTAGGCAGTCTAATTTGCTTTATACATATTAATTAAATTAAATATCCTATTACTGTGCACAGATTCCCAGTCCATACATGATACAGTACTGTAGGGGCTCGATCATAATTCATATTATTATGTGATGCTCTATCATAACAATTTCACAATAATTGACAGGACGATTTCTTATTCCATAATCCAGGGAAGGTGGGTTTATTTTTCTGCCACAGCTATTATGAATGACAACCAAGACACACAACAATCCATTGTGCAAATTGTTCAGAGCAGAACCATCCACAACGCAAACACAAAATGGATGAATGGTAAAACTGTACTAAAGTGGTCCTCAGCAAATGGTCATCAGCTTCTTCATCTACTGAAGTCCTTGTTAGAAGGTCTAGTGCAATTACAAGGAGCAGATTAATAACATTTATCATGCACCAAATAGGACAGCTGCTGTGTACCCACTAAGGATGAATGAATAGTCACTTGGGGGCAGGGATAGCTCAGTGGTTTGAGTATTAGCCTGCTACACTCAGGGTTATGAGTTCAATCCTTGAAGGGGCCACTTAGGGATCTGGGGTAAAATCAGTACTTAGTCCTGCTAGTGAAGGCAGGGGGCTGGACTCAATGACCTTTCAAGGTCCCTTTCAGTTCTAGGGGATGGGATATCTCCATTAAACTTAATCTTATTTCATAAAGCAAAAGCTAGAGAGAGACAGAGCAAGGATAGAGTCCCTGGACTAACACCTCCAGGTAAACCCTTTAGCTCCTGAAAGTGTTCTGGGTCTCTGAAAAAGCCAGTCCATAAATCATAATAGGAAGTGAGGATCTCAGCACCTTGCTGAGGTTGTGTATAATCAGCTCCTGTTAATACCATTTCCAGACCATGCAAAAAAGAGAGGAGGTATACGATTCAGAATATTCCGTGGCTGGGATGAACTGCATCTAAGCATCAAGACCACGCTTGCTGAGCACATCAGCATACTTTCACACCGACAGCAATAGCTTTGGACCCTTTGCAAATTACCAGTAGTAATGCATATCCATATCTGTGAGGCTTTCACATCACCACAGCAGTCTGTTGTTTTTGTGTGCTACAGCTTGCAGCTGCATGGATAAACACTGACTGTACACTTGAGATTGTTCTGAGCCCACATGAGTGAAATGAAATGACAGATGGTTCTGGGTTCTATATTCTGGCTGCAGTTCCAATGAGCTTTGATGAGGTGTGGGAACTCATCAATTACTTTTTTTTATTGTCACTGTTCTGGGATGCAGATGCCCTTGAAAGAAACGTAAGCTAGAGAACATATCAGACGAGTTACTACCCTGGAGCCATTTTAACCTTCTGAAAGCTGGGAAATGTTTGATTACATCCATTTTTAAAAAACATTAGGTTTGGTTATTCATTTTAATTTTCTATGGAAAAATAGCAAGCTGCCCACTTTGTAGGTAAAAGAGTGTCTACAAAGCCAGCCTTGGAATTTCTTTGCTCATCTTGGGAAATATTTTAAACTGAGGCATCGAGACAGACATTCCCAAATGTGGGTGTATGAAGCAAACATCTGGATGCACACTGCCTGATTTAGGTGTATATCCTTCAGAATTTAGACGGAAGTTTTTACAGATGAGTGAGGCTCCATAGAAGCCTGACTTCAGATCCCCTTTTTGGAAAATCCTGGAGTCAGTGAGAGCTATATGTGTTCTGCTCCTTTGAAAGTTAGCCCACTGCTATATAGCTGCCTAAATAAGGCTTTAGCAGTCAAACTTTACATGCTCAAGTTTGAAAAGTTTAGACAATAATCATGGCCCATACAAGAATTTAGACATAAGTTATTGATATAGGTTGGCCAGCATAAAATGAGCCCTTAAAGAATCTGGCAGCCAGATTCCAAAAGTTTTTGTCGGCTTTCCCCTGATTCCGACAAATAGCATGATGCAAATCTATTTTTAAGCAGTGGAGCAATGTTCTTGATTTTATCTGGCCATTACCTGGGGACAGTTGGAGGGGTTAGCTAGCTGTTTGTATGAGCTAAACATATGGGAATTTAAGCACAGCAGATAAAGGACACAGAAGGTTTCATTTATAAATGATGATGTTAGATTTCCCTTTTATGAGTTACAGCTGAGTAAATGAAACTGGTGTACGGTAATGTTTTGTGAATGATGCAGATGATCCAGAAGAAGAGGTGTAGGTGTGGTTAGTGATTGAACATGTTGCTTTTTAGCTTTGATGTGAAATTTCACTTAGACCTACAGACCTCATGATTCCTTTTTGTTGGATCCATAATCCCTCCAGCAACAGAGTTTCAAATCCACTACACACAGGAATTTACCAAATTTCCCCCAAGTTCCTAATGATCTATCAGTTTTTCAATAATTACCCTGCAGGCAAGTGAAAACAAAGGGAGATGCTTGAATTAAAAAAATGCTTATGAGATTCAGCTGTCTGAAAAGTCACATTGACAGGTCTGTAGTACTGTATATAGTTTTGTACTTTAAAGGCAGCTATAAATACTGTTGGTAGCTGGTAGTGCAGAGCAATATCAGCAAGTGCTCCTAGTATTTCAATAAAACCGTCTAAAGAAGGATATTTTCAAAGACACAAACAGCAGTTTGGTCCCTCACTACCACTGGAAGTGAATGGGTATCCAATTGCCATTTGTGCCTTTGGAAATCTCTTCCAAGATGGTCTTTAGTACAGCTTTTCTGAAAAGAACCATTACCTCTGTTGGACCCCACGCCTGCACCCTAGACCAGGGGTTCTCAAACTGTGGGTTGGGACCCCAAAGTGGGTTGCGGGGGTCACCAAGGCTGGTGTTTGACTTGCTGTGGCCTGGGGCTGAAGCTGAAGCCAGAGCCCCACCATCTGGGGTCGAAGCCAAAGCCCGAGGGCTTCAGCCCTAAGCAGTGGGGCTCAGGCTTCGGCGTCAGCATTAGTTCCTCCTGTGCTGCTGACCTATCAGGCACTCTAGTTCCTCCTTTGATTACAGTCACTAGTTGTGATACTTCTTCCCAAGTGATGCCAGCACATTCAGTATCCTCTGTCGCTGTCTTCTACTAGCTTTTCCATGCCTTACTTGCTGTCTCTTTCCTCCCTTGGGAACCTAATACAATGCTTGTTTAGCCTGTCTCCCATCTTTCATGCAGTGTACATGTCCAAACCACCTGAGCCTTCTTTCTTTGATGATATTTTCTAACATGTTCTGCTCTGTCACTTCTCTCGCTCTCACACTTATTTGGTCTTTCCATTAAATGTGTAATATCTTCCTCAACCATCTGTTATGAGCAGCCTCTAATTTCTTTTTTGTTAGCCACTGCCAATGGCCAAGTTTCTGCGCCATACAACAGCATGCTCTATACAATCACATGGTATAATCTGATTGTACAGAGACTTTAGTTTGGTGGGGAGATCTCTACTTGACCAGACGTTGTTCAATCTTCCAAAAGGGGTAATTGCTTTTCCTAATCTTATATGAATATCTTTATTGCAGCCACCTTCAAATGTGATCACATGGCAGAACTCTTCTATCTGTTCCATTTCTTTTGCATCCACATACACCTTTGCATCTGTTATCCAGTTTCCTACCTTCATAATCATGGTTTTCTCTTTTACTTTCTCATTTACTTTCAATCCAATTTGCACAGCTTCCTGTTCTACTTCTGATGAAAGGGCAATCATTCCAGTCTATGTCATACTTAGTAAAGCAATGTTGTCAGTAAAGGCAAGGTCATGTAATTCATTTCTGTTAACCTGTTTTACACCATACATAATGTCTTTTGTTGCTTCATTAGCCAGTCTGTTATTAATGCAAAGAGGGTTGGTGATAACACACACCCTTGTCTAACTCCAGTCATAGAATCTCTCCACTTACTTGGGTCTGTATCTGATCATACTGCACATCTACTTCCTTAATATGTAGGTGTAGAGTGAATGACAAATGGCAGTTGCATGGGCTCTATATATCTCAGGATGTGGTCCATATATTATATTATTATTAATTATTATTATTCATTTGTATTACGGTAGTACCTAAGAGCCCCAGTGAGGGACCAGGATCCCCATAGTTCTAGGTGCTGTACAAGCACAGAACAAAAAGATGGTCCCTACCCAAATAAATACCCCCCTGAGCACTGCAAGT
Source organism: Trachemys scripta elegans (assembly GCF_013100865.1). NCBI lineage: Eukaryota > Metazoa > Chordata > Testudines > Emydidae > Trachemys > Trachemys scripta. The sequence goes on along the minus strand of NC_048300.1, from coordinate 147,056,654 downwards.
TTCAGTGCTGTAAAGTGCCAGTATAGACAGTGCACCAGCGCTGGGAGCCGCGCTCCCAATGCTGGTAGCTATTCCCTTCATGGAGGTGGGTTTTTTATAGCTTTTTTTATAGTTGCCACAGCAGTGCTTTAATGTTGCTAGTGAAGACATGCCCATAAGACTAGAGACTACAGATGGATACAGACAGACTGATGGGGGAGTTTAAGGAAACAATGCAATAAGTACAATGAGACAATCAAATTACGGATTTTGATTTCTAGTATGTACCTTTAAGGTGGGAAACTGAGTTACAAGTCCACCCAATTTGGGCTTAATTAATTTGTACCTTTATTTTAAAAATGTTAGACAAAATCATTGTTACATCGTTTCTGAACATATGTTTATGCCAGACAATAAACAGAAAAGAGGGAACAGGTAGGGTTACCAAGTTCCAGGGGAGCTCTTCTTCACTTTATGAGGGTCAGTTCAGCATTTGTCGTTGATCAAGTCCTTCAGTCTTGTTCCTTTAGTTTCAAATCTAATATTTCTCTGAGTTGGCCCCTTTCTTAACTGGGTTTTATACATTTTCATATTACATATTCATTAGCTTTTTTCCAATCAATGTTAAGCATTGAGTGTTACGTAACTTGTACAGTCCGAATGTGCAAACTTTAATTTACATAACTTTTGCTGTCTATACTGTTTTCATGTCATTATGTCTTCATGTTATCTTACTCCTGTTTTTACCAATATGTGGCTTTTTTAGCACGACATTCTATGTATTTTATTATACTAATTCACTTCCTCTTATCTCAATCCTCCAGTACAATAACAAAATATCACCTCTGTCCTGTTGGCTTTAAGCGTTATTTAAATTAGTCTATATAAAAAAAAAGATTGGCAAGACAACACTCATGTGAGGCAACAGCTAGGCCAAAGTCTGGCATAAGTATTATCCCTTCCAAACTCATTCACTATCCATAATTATGAACTATTAGATTAAAATAACAAAACTCTTATTTTTAACAATCAACAATTCCTCATCTTTATATTTGCTCAAATTTTAGCATCATGCTTGTAAATTATTAAAAAGCCTTATCAGTAATTTTGCCTATTGCATTTTTGAGGTTCTTTTTTAGTTTAGGGACTTGGTATTCAGTTGTTCTGCAACATATCTATCATAAGCTCCAAGAATACATAACAATTCAGGGCCAGATTCACCAGAGTGATGCATTCTTTTGCATCACTTCAGTGACGCAAAGTGGTCATAAACCTTTCTTAACTGCCTGGTTAAACTGGGTCTATGGCTGCTTTACATTGCTGGAGCAGTGCAAAGCAACTGGAATGAATGTGGCCCTCAGGATTTAAAAACACATACAAGAATATTGAAATTGACTTGAATTGGGCCCTTAGAGGATGGGAAGGAATCATCCTGGGGTACATCCAGGCTACCCGCTGAATCGGCAGGTAGTAATCGATCTATCGGGGATCGATATATCGCATCTTGTCTAGACACGATATATCAATCCCCAAACGCGCTCCCATCAACTCCAGAACTCCACCCGGGCGAGCAGCGGTAGGTTGGTAAGTTGAAATAAGATACGTCGACTAGTGTCAGCTACACTATTCCGTAGCTGAAGTTGCGTATCTTACATCACCCCCCGCCCCAGTGTAGACCAGCCCCTGGACTTAAATATGCTTTAAGTTTGTAAATGGTTGTGAGTGTTTGGGTTATAGTCTGCCAGGTTGTTTGATTATTTTTAAATTCTTTTCTTCCTTTGTTGTATTACTTGTCCATGGAACTGAACTAATTCTGTAAATAATAATTCAATATATATTCAAAAGGAATGTTGGCCATAGGAGAAGTTTCATCTTACTCAATTTTTTCTAAGGAAAATAATATACTTTTAATTTAATAACATGGTAAAAGATCTACAGCTGTATTCAATGTGCCTTTTAATAAACTGATTAAGTGAAATGGCTACTCTTCCATTTAGCTCTCCTCCCTTTTCAGATGACTGCTAATCCACCTTCTGTGAGGAAAACTGTTCAGTGGAAAAGCAAGAGAGAAAACAAAGAAATGAAAGAAATTAAAAACACCCTAAAATTGTTGGCTCTGTTGCCTGTTCAGCAAATGCTGTGTGTGCAGCTCATATATAGAATGGATTACCATTAGCTTTTGGCATCATTCTGCTATGCAAAAGGTAATTCAGAAACAGACTAGGGCCAAGAGAACTATTTGGGGAAAAAGAGAGAGAGGATTCCAGGATTTAATAACATTGGAACATCTGAATCAAACCTGAATGTTATTAAAGTTTCCGAGTTTCTGTCAGTGTTATACACTTCCTCTAGTGGTTTAATACTTGACTTTTCACAGCATTGGGAGGGCTAGTAAAGCAGCTCCATTCAGAGTCAATTCCAAGGAGCTCCCAGGCACACATGCTGCCTACTACTGTATTAATGCCAGCAGTTTTATACCTTTAGGATTTTGACTTCATTGCAGGGGTTTGAGAAACAAAGTATGTTTTAGGGCTGGGAAAATCTTTATGTCAGCCAACTACAGTGGGAAATGTGTGGGTCTGGATGAAGAGTACATCTGGTTATAGGTAAGAAAGCTCTATGTAAAACTGACTATTTATTCAAAATTATGTATCCGCTGCTTTTATTGTATCTGGCTGTGACCTAAGAGCCCCTTAATCCCAATTGGTAAAGGGTCCACCATACTGTAACACATGCCAAGTCTGACAGCCTTGTTACCCCCAGCACACTGTTGTTATAATATGTATCTATAAGGTGTCCTGTAAGGTATCATTTGTAAACTGGTAACACACTGGTGCTGAAAATCATTGTCTGGTTGGGTACAAAGAGTTACGGATGTGTGCTGGAAATATGTTCTTAAAATGTGTTTGGGAGGCAGTGCATACATCCAGCCTGACCAAGCCTAGAGAAAGGAATATGAATTTGCCTGTCTGATTGGCTTGATTACATGCACAGGACAATGAAAGTACATTTACATATAAGGTAAATAAAGCCATTGAGCTAATGAGTGGAGTAAACAACTTAATAAGTACGCTGGGGTCAGAGCCTGCACCCTAGGCTAATTTCCTGGCTCTTGAGGCAAAGAAAATGATTTTGGGTAATATAAGGGGAGAAAAAAGACATTCTAGTCTTGTTGGACATGGGGAACAGCACTCCCTGAGTCTGTGAAAGTTGGATCCTCTTGGCAGGAGTTGCTGATAACTTACTGTAAATGAGAAACTGTTTTAGGCAAAAATAGAAGTTGGTAGAATTAAGTTTCACTCACTAGAAAGTGTTTTGTTTTGTTTGCAACCATATCTTGTCTCTTTTTCTCTTGCTCAGTACCCCTTAAATCTCTGGTCTTCATTAACAAGCTTATTTTTTGTAAAACTAAATCAGTGTGGAATAGTAAAGTGAAGTGTGAGTCTTTGGCTAACCTAAGAGGTTGGAGTGTATCTTTTTGGAGGCAGTGAACTTAATAATTTTTGGGAATATCATAGTGAGAGGGACTGGATGCTGAAGAGAGACTCTCTGGGGAACTTGTGAACTGGGGTTTGCTGACTGTTACCTGAAAGACAAGATTTAGACTGTCAGAGTCTTGAGTAGTTTGCTGATCAGATTGTTGTGTCAGGGAGCTGACACATTGTCTAATCTCCAGCAAAGCTCTCTCTTGCTAAGGCTGGGTAACACACAGTAGCTCACAGGTCTGGGTGTCCTGAACAGAATATTGTTCTGGTACTAATAGGTATTATTTTTTGATGTCCATTTCAGACAGTGCTGGTTTATCATGTGAAGTCATTGGGTAGACTGATGGGTCAAGTATTCAAATTGAGGATGTGTTTGCAATGAAAACATAAGCAAGATGTGTTATGTAATTTTGTTATGCACATGCAGTGTGAATTAGACACACCTGCAGTTTAGACAAATGCTTATTATGCACAGTGACACAAGAGGTTTTAAAATTGGATTCAGATTGTTAATTTGGACTCAAGGTAAATAAAGCTGATCCTAGTGCAGTAAAGGTGGATTTGTCAGACACAGTTTAAGCAATTTGCCCAAGGTCACAGCTAGGAATTGACCCCACCTTGCAGATTCACTATGCAGTGTCTTAACCAGAAGACCATCTTTGCTTTCAAATGTTTAGAAATACATTTTTGTTTTAACTCAGAATCAGCCCAAGCAGAAATCCAGGCTCTAAGCTTTGGATAGGTTTGAATTCAGATCTGGATCTTAAATTTACAGCACCTCTCTAGTTTTCACCAATATTTTAAATAGTTTCTAAAGGAGGGAGGGGAGTGAAGAGAACATTGCATTAATCTTCTGGGAAACATTGCATTAATCTTCTGGGAAAACAAGAAAACAGATAAACGATATAATCTTCAAAACAGGGGACTTTTATGCAAGTGATTATAGAGAAATTGGATTTATCCCCATATATGGAAAGGACCACATTCCTCCCACTTCTCTGCTGGCTGATATTGAAGAACATTCTTTATCTGATGTGGAGATCTGATTGTGATGAGCACTCTGCCCCAATACATCAAAGGCCTACTCCTTTGCTTAATGCTAAACAAATGAGTAGGCCTACTGACTTCAATGGAAAACAGGGAAATAACAACATGGAGAGATTAAAATAACTGAACACAGGCCTAGAAGAACTCTTAGAACTTGGGAAAGATGAAGAGCAGAATTCACTCTGGACAATGTGTTACAGATCTTGGATGTGTTCAGCAGTAGTACAGTGATAAAGTGAAACCTAAGCTAGACAGTTGTCCCCTGCACACGTCCTGTCATACTGCTAGGTGCTCCTAGTTTAGGTGCCCATAGACTATTACATTAACCATCTTTATTACAGTAATGCTTAAGGACCCCCTCAGAATGGGGTCCCATTGTGCTAGGTACTGTACAAACACAGAGTAGTAAATGGCCCCAGCCCCAAAGATCTTGCAATCTAAATAGACAGGATAGATACAGGGTGGGGGAAGAGGTATGACAAGCAGTGTGCATAAGATGACAACAAAAGACATGTTAATTTCATAATTTTGCAGAGGGTTACATAGGAGAGGAAATTATTGTTTAGTATTATTTGTATCTTCTTACTGGGTATTCTTAAAAAAAATCACTTGCAGGCTGAGACAGCTATGACTCGTTTGTGAAAATACCTCAATGGGAGATGGCTAATGAGGAAAACATGCCAATAATAGTCTATCAAGATGTTTTCTATAGGATCATGCTAAACATTCAGTCAGAGACGGGGACACTATCAGTCAATGGTTTGCAGTGACATTGGATAGGACAATGGTGTATTATGTCCCCTCTATTGTTTGCACTGTTTATTGACTATGTAATGAGGAAAGAAACTCCAGAGAGCAACCAAGGAATTTTATGGACAAATGCTAAATCACAATCTGATGACCTTGTTTTTTATTATGGCATTGTCCAGCTTAGTTCAACACATCACTTAGTGGAAGAAAAGCCCCAGTTTTTGGCAGACACCACAAAAGAAGTTTGTTTGTTCATTAACAAAGGGAAGACAAAATATATGGCTATCAATATCCTCAAAGCAACCATAAGAGTAAATGGAGAAATACTAGAAGAAGTAAAACATTTTACCTACCTAGGGAGTAAGATGTGCACTGACACTGAATATCAACAGCAGCAAATAACTTTCATAAACTTGAAAAGATTTTGAAAAATAGCATGATTGTCACTGACAAAAAACTATGAATTTTTAACACTGGTGTCATGTCGGTCCTTTATCGAGCAAAGTTATAGACATCTATAACAGAAATTGATAAGATGATTAACTAATTCCAAAATAAGTGCCTGCAAAAGATTCAGAGTTCACTGGAAAGGGTTTCTTGGAACTTCAGAAATTCTAAGGAGAGTAAACCAACCTAAAGCACCAGATATGGTAAGAAGATAATGATCAGTATATTTACGACGTGTTTTAAGGATGCTACCAACCTGATTTCCACATCAAAGGATAACATGGACATCACCTGGAAAGAGAATAAGTGGGCAATCTAGAGAAACCAGCTAATTCCATCAGCATGACATTCAGAAGCCTGAATAGGCCAGCACAAGACCGAAATAAGTTGCAGAATCTGGTGGATGGTGCAGGAGAATAAAGAAAAGACAATAAGATGTTTTCAAAAGTATTCAGTAAGAAGAAATGACCAATAAAAAAGTGTAGTTGGTGTCTGGGCACCTAACTAGGAACAATAAACAAGTAGTTGCCCAAAAAAATAGGATGATATCACATATGCAGACTAACTATTCTGTACAAATCACATCCAGTAATTTTCTGGCTCCCTCTTTGGGACACTAGTTTCATAACACAAAAAGTGAGTTTTATAATATCAGACAACAGAAAAATGTGAAAATTTGTGCTTCACACATATGGGAATAAATGAAATGTCTTGATAATTGCTTACATAGAAGGTCTCTGATTTTAGAGATGTCAAAATCCACCTCCTCAAAGCCCACAGAGTCAAAGGCATTGATGGTGCTCATTTGTTCTCAGGATCAGGCCCTCTGTGCCTACGTAATTAAACCAGCGAGCCCCTCACCGAAATAGCACCACTGATTGAAGTTAATGGTGCTATGCCAATTCACAGCAACTGTGGAGCTGGCCCTAAGTGTTAGCTTGTTACCACCATTAACTAGCTAGTTCAAAGATCTGATAAGCTCTGGTAGCAAAGCCAATAAAGCTTGGAAGTGGTGCTTCATGGTTACCAACAGCTTTTCTTTTGTCCTTAAAAACCTCAAGGAAATTTAATTAAAAAAAGATTAATACAAGTATCAGGTTAAGATTGCAAGAGCAAGCCCTTTAATTCAGGTAAAATTGTAGATTCTGATGAAAGACAATTGTCAATAAGGTTGTTGCAGAAGGAATCAGCTACTTGTTTGCTGGATTAGTCTTGTACCCTTATACCCAGACAGTGAATTCCCTTGTACCGTGGAGCAGACACCCAAGCCAATGACTCATGGATATGTTAAGATTCCTTAGTTCATGTTTCAAGGCAGGTCCGAAGGATTTAGCTAAGGAAATTTGGCTCCGGCTTCTATTTTCTTAGGCAAAGCAGAATCTCTCACTTATCCCTGCATCATTATTTATCATTTGTTAAGCATATGACACCACATAGACCCAGGCAGGATAGTATGGACTGGAAAATAAAAGCTAACAACTCACTTCTTTTGGTTAAGGCAACCATGAAGTAATCAAGAACGTTTAAATATAATGGTAGTGGCAGCAAATACCATGCTTGAATGCCGATGACTATATTTCAGGCTTCTGTACACAGTTTTGATTATAGAAGTGGTTTGTAGCTTTGAGGCACAAACCAATCTGTTAACACTACTATGTTATGTCAGCCAACCACCCTCTTCCTTACTTTTTCTTACTGCATTTGAAATTTATCACTACCCTCACAACAGAAAGTCTTTGCCTCACAGATTTTTTTTCTTTAAAGAGCATCTAGCAATAAAACTTGCACAACAGATCAACTGGTCCCAGCATGTTAAATATCAGACCTGCCGCATTTGTCATTTAACCAAGCTACCAGTACTTGCTCTAAGGGAAGATGCAGCTAAATGCTACTGTACTTGAAGGTTTGATTCTGAAAGGTGCTGAGCACTCCCAACTGCAAGCAACGTCAACTGGAGTTACGAGAACTCAGAACCTTGCAGGGTAGGACTCTGGTAGAGTAAACTTTTGATCTGGCCACTGCAGAACAATCTGATCTATTTGCAGGCTGTGCTGGATGTAGAAGACAGCTGTTGGGCTTCCCTCTAGGTCACTAGATAATGTTTTCACCTCTACATGGCCATCATTTTCCCTGTCTCCTTGGTGTCATACTACCCATCTAGAGTAGCAAGATGATAAAACATTAAGTCTTCATGAAGATGTTACAATTTTCATTCTGTAAAGGTGGTAATTTTTCTCTGCTGAATTACTGAGTAGCTAGACAAGCTTGGGTTGCCATGGAGAAAATACTGGGCTGGCATGTCATTTCTCTCACTTTGGCCTTTTATTGCTTAAGAATTGCAGGACTAATCCCTTACATTGCCCTCATGTAAAAATTTAAAAAGCCACCAGTCAGCCACAAATGCTGTCACCTTCCTGTAAATAAAATATTATATACGAATTGTGGAAGAGAGACATTTATAAGCTTCAGATGGAGGGAGAAATGTTGGTGTGTTGATTCCTGGGGGAGTGAAGGTTAATAACAGGCTCTAACTCCTCTTGTGTGGAAATACATTTACCAGCTACTACGTAAGTACTACACCTGCAAGATTGAAAAGCATAAGTTTTGCCTGAGGCACTGGCCCATTTCTAACCGAGACCTTTCAATCTATGGACTTGTAAATAATCTAAAGGTAACAGACAGCTGATGAACGTTCTAAGCTCTTGCTAATATATTTCAGAATGAAAATCAGAGTCCCCCATTCAGTGAGCCAAGGGTGGGTTTCATTGCCACCACCTCAGTCCCACACTCTTCATCCACATAAAGCCAGAGTACTCAGGTTAAATTAATTTTATCCTAATGAGAGCAATTTCTCCCTCACCTCTTTTGTAGCTATTCTCTGTGTACAGACACAACCAGAATATTATTGCCATCTACTCTCCATTGCTCCAGGAAGCATATATTTATTCCCTATAATATTTCCTTATACACTGTTTCCTTCAACACTTTTGTCTTCTCAGTTCCTGTTCTCTGCCAGTCTTTTCAGTGTTTCTTTCAGTAACAACTGGGTGTATATTCTTAGCTTTGAGGAGGCCAGCGCAGGATTGCTCCCTCCAATATTCCCCAGTGCTTTGTCCTGTCTAGTTTTAAATGACTAAGTATTGGGGCTTCTACCACTTCCTTTGGGAGAACATTCTGGAGTCAAACAAATGTCACTGTTCAGAAATTATGCTTTTCCTTAAAGGAATTAGTTATTTCTTGAATCTACCCTACATGGTCAGAGTTATTTTTAAGAACAAATATTCTGGCCTAGCTTCAGCGTTTTGTACTTTTTTCTTTCCCTTTCTCTCTTTCCTTTCAATTTCACAATGTGGACCCTGTCTTCTTTAAAATATAATCTGAAAAAACATTTGTATTTATCTCTCTTGGTGTAGTTATTTAACTGGGTAAATGATATTGGAATACAGTGAATGTGAAAGACTCTATGCACAATAAAACTACTGTATTGTAATAATTTGTTTGGTGGCTGATATCTCCATTTTATTTTGGTCCATTTGGATACAGTTTTCACCTTTCTTTGATCTTCCTTATTTTGTTATCTTCAAATTTGTATTTCTTGATTCATGCTCTTTAGGCATAGCCAGTCTTAGCATTTTTGGGGTAGGCCTATGAAATACTTTCTTTCTCCATCAACAAAAACAACTTCTGTACACTGGGATCACACTGCAATGCACAGATGTGGCTTTAGGATTTTGGGAAGGGTCAACAAGACTATTCTTTGTTTCTCCTCCATCCCACAGCTCAAATGATTCATTTTATATAAAGAGGAGCCATGGATTGTTGTGTTGTCACCAGCATCCTCTGCTGTAGAAGGAAAGGAGCCCAGCTAATAGTGCATAGTTGCCAATTTTGAAAAATGGTCTTCAATAATTTTCTCTCCCACATTGTTCTACTGTTTGCACCACTTATTCTAATACTTAGCAGCTATTCAGTGCTTTTCAGACATTAATCACCACAACACCCCCTGGGGCTAATGAGTGTTAACCCCACTCTACAAAGGGGGAAAGCAAATCAGAAAGATCAAGGCTTAAAGGGGAGATTAAGGGCAGGTCTACACTATGGGGCTAAGTCAACCTAAGTTACACAACTCCAGCTACGTGAATAATGTAGTTGGAGTCGATATAGTTTAGGTCGACTTATTGCGGTGTCAACACCGTGCTGGGTTGATGGAGAAACTCTCCCGTTACTTACCTTGTGCTTCTTGTTCCAGTGGCTTACCGGAGTGGATGGGAGAGCGATCTGTGGTTGATTTAGCAGGTCTTCACTAGACCTGCTAAATCGACCCCTGGTGGATCGATCACTGCAACATTGATCCATGGTAAGTGTAGACATACTGTAAGTTACAAATGGGAGTTAGATGCCCTGCTGGCTTTCAGTGGGAGCTGTGCACCTCCTGTTGGTGCCTTTGAAATCTCTCACTAAGTTTACAGTGCCCACTCATTTTGCATGCTCAGAATTCAAGAATTCAAGACCAGAATTTCAGGGGTGCTGAGCACCTGCAGCTTCCATGGACTTCATTTAGGAGTCAGAAAGGAACTTGAGGTGGCCCCAAGACAATCCAGGCAGGCCTAGCAAGGGGTTGTGCACCGGCTTAAGGGAAAGAGACAAATTTGCCCTTAATCAGGATAAGACTGAGAAGCTGTTGATAGGTTGAGGGAAGCAATCAGAAGAGATCACAGCAATTATATCAGCCACTCAGAGAAAGGATGTTCACCTACCAGTTGCTTTACAAGTTGGCAAGTGGGGGTCTTGTTGGGTGCACAGCTGCAGTAAGATGACTAGATAGCACTAGATTGCTCATTTCTGTTTACTTCTAGTATCAGGGGGTAGCCGTGTTAGTCTGTATCTACAAAAACAACAAGGAGTCTGGTGGCACCTTAAAGACTAACAGATTTATTTGGGCATAAGCTTTCGTGGGTAAAAACATGAAACGCGAGCATCCGAAGAAGTGAGGTTTTTACCCATGAAAGCTTATGCCCAAATAAATCTGTTAGTCTTTAAGGTGCCACCAGACTCCTTGTTGTTTTTGTTTACTTCTAGTCAGCAAGTTCTGCCCTTTGTTTTCGGATGTGACTGTACTTTTCATTATCAATACCACCAGATTAGATTACTGCAAATGAGTTTTATATGGAACTGCACCTTACAGCTATTGAGAAGGCTGCTGCAGAATGTGGCTGCATCCTTGTTAATTGAAATGTCTTAACAGAGCACAATACACTGGTGGTTTGATGACTGTATTGGCTGCCTTTTGGTTTCTGAGTGGAGCACAGGTTGTTGGATTTGCTCCATAATGTCCTAAATAGAATCTTCCTACCTGAATGACTCTCTCTTTCTCCTGGTGCCGTATTGCTGCAGTTGTAATCAATTAAGGTGTTGGAGCTGGAGCCCTGTTGTTTTAAAAGAGACAAGGTTGCAGAAAGGGCATTTTCCATGAGGGGCCCTTGATTGTGCAACTCCCCTCCTTGCTCCAAGATAGTCCATGTGTATTGACCTTAAGAGCATGCTGTAATACCTATCTATTTTTTTCTGGCATTGGTTAGTGGACAGGGAGTGGGAGCTGCGGTGCTCTATTTTTTCCTCACCTGTTGTGCGTGCATTTCAGTTTTACTAATTTCCATTCTTCCCAGTCTGATGCAGATTTTAAAGCTGAAACATGAATGGAAAGATTCCAACAGAACTCTAGTAGTTTTTTCCAGTGAAATGGCATTTTATATTTTTAAAGATGTTTTAAATAAACATGATTATTAATAAAGATAGTCCACAAATTAAAACCATAAGACATTTTTGAAGAATGAGTAAGTACCATCCACTCCATCAAATATTTTCCCTTCTGCTTTATTCCCTGCGCTGTTCTATCTGGTTGTTTCATGTATAGCTCTAATACTTGAGTCGGAGCATTGATATCTATTATGCCATTATTTGACAGTGATAATTAAAAATGCATTCTTTTCATGGTTTAAGAATCTGAAGTTATGTAGATTTAGCATGGCAACTAAACTTCTAATGCATTTAATGAAATAGAAAAAATTATAAAGCCTTCATTTGAACAAGTGACTTCCTATTAATGTAGCTTTTTAAAACAAACAGCTTTTGAGGTGAAATCCTATCCCCACTGCAGTCAGTGGATGTTTAGCCATTGACTTCAAAAGGGCCAGTTGTTCACCCTCAGTGTGTATGTTACTCTTAATGGGTCCAAAATCCTGACTGTGGATACATTCAAGCAACTCCCATTAGAGCACACAGAAGTTGTACATGCCTATTTGAAGGCATAACTGGCCCAGTGTGGACATGTAATATTTTCTAACACCAATAGCAGCAAGAACAGAAGCCTAATTTGCATAGATTCCAAAGCCATAAGTGACCATACTGATCATCTAATCTGACCTCCTGTGTAACTCAGACCATAGAACTATCCCAAAATAATTCCTGTTTGAACTAGGTCATATCTTTTTTTAAATGTTCCAAACTTGGTTTTAAAATTACCAGTGAAAGAGAATCCATCAGAAGTGCTGAGAACCCACATCTCCATTTTCCCCTTATTTATTTTGATTTATACAAACTCAGAGAAGAGAGCAGCCATCTAATGCTGAGTGCCTTTGACTAACACCAAAATATACTAAAATACAAAGGCCCACCATTCCCCCAGATCAACTCAAATATTCAGCAACAGCATAAATATAACTGAAATGAATTCATGCCACACAACTCCAAGAGAACCCCACTATCACTAAACAGTCCTATCCCATACCCTTCTCCTCATAGGCAAGGAAGAAAGCTGAGCCTTGCAGAGGCTAACAATTTGAACTGTTATAGACTTGGGGGGAAAATGAGTCTTGGACCCTCATAGGGAATACCTTATAAAGCCGTATATGGAACATACCTAACTGAGGCCTGGTCTACACTACGGGTTTAGGTCGACTTTAGCAGCGTTAAACCGAATTAAGCCTGGTCACATCCACACAACGAAGCCCTTTCTTTCGACTTAAAGGGCCCTTTAAACCGGTTTCTTTACACCACCTCCGACGAGGGGATTAGCGATAAAACCGGCCTTTGCGGGTCGGAATTGGGGTAGTGTGGACGGAATTCGATGTTATTGGCCTCCGGGAGCTATCCCACAGTGCTTCATTGTGACCGCTCTGGACAG